>NW_015115452.1:41523-58194 GCF_001443285.1 Poecilia latipinna
CATGAATTAAAAAATTTTTTTTCCTTTTTTTTCTTTTCCCAATTTTTTTTGGTTTTTTTTTTTTTTTTTTTTTTTTTTTGCAAATTACATTTTGAGTAGAGCAATAGATCTAAGTTTTTGTTGTTGTTGTTGTTTTTTCCTGTAAAAACATATTGGAAAAACAACACAAAATGTAGTCTGCATAAGACAAATTCTATCTCATGAGGCTAATAGTAGAGTTTTCAGTTTTAGAGTGAAGCTCTTGTAGGAAGCAATGTCACATGTTTGCTTGCTGCTAAACAGAAGGGTTTAAAAACCTAAATGTTTTTCTTTTTCTCTCACTTTTTCCTTTGCAACCAAGAAGGAGTGAAAAGGGATGAGAAGTGGCGAAGTCGCAGGTTTTGAACCCCTGAGGATTACCTACAGTAAGAAGAAGAAAAATGTATACAAGCAGCAGTAAGGACAAGAAATGGCATTTTATTTCAGATAGCTCTATCCTGTTGCTGTTGAACCACGGTGACAGTGTTGTTGGGCGATTTAAGTGACCATGACCGTCTCACATGTTACTGCACGTCCTGCAGCGATAGTTGGCGAGCAGTAGCGCTGTCACAGAGCATGACAAGATATCCAGGGAATGACCAGTTGCAAGAAGAGCTTCGGTGCACAGATGGACAGAAATAATTTCGTATGAACACTCTGGCAGGTTTCAGCTTAAACGTATGTCTCTGTGACTGACGGCAAGCTCGTCGCTCGCCATTTAAATTCCCCTGCAATAACCTCCGCCCATCTGGCTGGCTGTGCAGCACAAAAACAAACACTTGGAAAACTCTGCAAATAGCATCTAACCCACCTACACCAGCAGCTGCAGTTTGTACATCGGCGCCAGATGGCCGCTACCGACTATTTTTGACTCCGACTGCAGCCCATCAGATGACAGCAAATCTTTGCCGTTCACCTCCTGCTCTGCTGAGGAAGCAGAAAACACAATCTTCTAATCTCTGTGTTTATTTTTAATTACATTTACAAATAAGATAGCAGACTTAGAGTGCACTAACATTTTTTTTTCATAATATCTTAGATCCCCCCAGGGAATTTAATGGGCTTTTATTTGGTTACATCTAACGTAGAGCTGCACACAAATAGTCTGTAGTAGATGTGCTCATTAAATGTCAGCAAAAGTCTTTGAAATATTTTATAACGTGGTGGAGAAAATAAGAAAAAAGGGTTGATCACTAGTGTAAACAGTAAAAACCTTATACCGATTGCTGCTTATCAGTGGAACTAAAGATTTACAAGAGACACTTTGAGACATTTCATTAAAAAGTTCCAAATTCATTTTGTCAGTCAGTTACTGTTAGAAATCCAATTGTTAGTCACTTGAATTCAGCTTATTAGCACAAACAGCTGCACTATCATGTCTCATTATGGATGTTTGATCATTTGGGCTCAACCCACAACCAGTCACTGAGTCCACCATTTTCTCCTCTGTATCCTAAAGGATTCTGTAAATAATTGTTAGATTATCTGTCTGAGGGTTTTGGCCCAAACATGTCAATTCTGTCAAACCGAGCAGCAAAACTCTGCTAACTCCTTAATGCAGCATAGTTAGCAAGGTAGGACCACATATCAGATTTTTTTTTTTTTTTTTTTTTTTTGTCATCCACCCTTTTATAATGTTCACAATTCTGCTGGAAGACAATGAGCTCCCCGTTCTTTTGATGTAAAGAAACAAAGACTTTAATTTGGCTGGTCTAAACTGAGATGACACATCTCCTCAAACGTAACAACTTTTCATCTCACATCTTTGAAATGCACAAAGCCACTAATGGCTTTCACTTGTCTCAGGATCAATACATTCCCTGTACATCCTGGGAGAATAACATACTATTAATTTGTTGGACTGGACTGCAGGTGACAGCACTGTATTGCCTGGTCGAAGCGCCGTGCACGGCTCTGATGTGCCTGAATGCTGGAAAGACTAAAAGAGTCTCCAGAAAAAAGGACAACGGGGCTTGCAGTGCCGTCTGACCCTGAAAAATCAGTTCCATGTAATCCATAAGCTCGCAGCCTTAAGTGCAGAAAAATTATTAGCACAGAAAAGGCCTCCGGAAGCAGATAAACTCAAGACCATATGGCCGTTTGACACAGGCTGGATGAGGATTGCAGAAGAGTTGCAGAAGTGCTTTGGTGTTTGTTAATCGCTCTTTGATATTTCTTTTTACGTCACTTTAGCTGAAGGACGTACAGAGAAAACAAAGCTGCAAGAAAGTAATATTGCCAACCTTCTGTGCACACAGACAGAACAGTCACTCGATGCTCACCTGGAGATAAAATGTTGTAAATCTTTCCTGCGTTGACATGATTAAAGTTTGTAGCCAAACATCACAGTATAAATCTTCATTCCCCCACAGAGAGAGCACCATTTCATGAGCTGTAGGAGTTCAGATGAGCTGAACCACTACAAGTTTGACATATAAAAAACTGCAGTTTTCAATCCAGAGTCATCCACTTATACAAGTGTTAATTTATATGGTCAAGAAACAACACTGGTTGCCTATAAATTATTACACTTGATTTGAAAAGCAAACACCAACCACAAAGATGGCTCCCAGAGTTTCTAACTGGGCTGTTGGAAAATTTACTGATGGGAGTTGGTAACAATTTATATATGAGCTTAAACTGAATCACCAACTACCTTAGCTGAAATTAAAGGTTTATGTAGCTACCAATAATGCCAATTTATTTTCTTATAGCACAAACTTGGCGCTTTCATCATACTTTTTAAACTTTGTTACAGAGCAAGTAGGTTTAGGTACAATAGCTGCACCAATCAAATATTAAAGTTAATTGAAAGTTGCACAGTTTAATGCAAAAATAATTAGTTTAATCAAATTATTCTACCACAAGAAAGGGTATATAATATCCTTTGACATACAGAGACAAAACCAAAAATGTACCTTAAAAATTTAAGAAAGTTAACAGTAGTACCAATCATAGGAGGAAACGAGCATACTGAGTAGTTACAGGACAAAAGAGCAGCCATTACATGAATATGACCTGTTAGACTCCGCCTTTCTGATACTGTGAATAAACATCATTTAAATGCAGCTTTTCGTAAAAAAAAAAACCCTCAGAAGCAAAGACCTTCCCTCATCTTTTCACTGAAACGCTGCTCGTATTTTCTCATAATCTAAACACCATTCACAGTTTCCCTTTGATTTGTTGTCCACATTCTAAATACCATGCATAGCTTCCTAAATACAACTTGAACTATCTGCATGAATAGGTACTCAGAAACAGAAGAAGGCTAAACTAAGGCCAGTTTCTTCAATAACCTATGCAAAAAACCTTGTGAATGATCACTTAGAGCACACATGTAGAAAACCTTCTGTTTCCATGTCTACATTGTCACTTTGAGGTAAAAGACACATTTGTATCAGTGCATGAGATCTTCAGCACAGATCCATGAGAGTTGTACTTGTGAATGCAGCTTTGCTGTGAAGTGCAGCCTCTCCAGCTTCCTTTGGTCACCTCACCGCGCCGCCTCTCCTCTTGTTGGCCCATCCCCTCTCATTACCGTTATGCACAGTCGCACATTAGTCGTAGGCGGCTGATAAAGTTGCATTGTTTAATGAGAAGTTTTTTTTTCTTTCTTCTTCTTCTTCTTTTTTGTGGCGATATGTTGGTTTGTTTACCAGATCTGAGCCTGTGGGAGGCTGGCATCTGTTTCTCCCTGCATCATAAGCTCAGGGTGTCAACTTGATAAAAAAAAAAGCTAAACAACAACAATGGGTTGGACATATGTAATAACTTTTTTTTTCTTCTTTTTAACAACTGTGGTGAGAATAAGCACTAACCACACAAGAACTTCACTAGCAGATACAAGGAGGAGAAAGTAAGAATGGGATGGATTGAAATTAAATAAAAAATAGAATTATAAAGCTGATCTTTGATCAGGGTTAGAGTCATATTTATCAGAAATATTTTAAAGCTTGATTACTTTCCCCTAATTGATGCCACAAAGTTGATTGAGTGAGTTGTGCTCAAGGAAACCTGTGATGGTTAAAGTTATGGAAAAGTTTAAAGCAGGTGTAACAGAGGCAATATCTGAATCTTTGAAGATCTCACAGAGGTCCGTTCAGTTCATCACTAGAAAACAGAAACAATATTCTACAACTTGAAACCTATCAAGAAACAGACCTAAACTTTCAGGACTAATAGGAAAAGGATAAGTGAGAGAAGCAGACAAGAGGCTAATGGAAACTCTGGAGGACTTCCAAAAATCCAAAACTGAAGTGGGAGAATCTGTTGATAAGTATTTGTGAATGCTACAGATGTCAGCTTTATAGGACAGCTACAAGAAAAGAAAAACACTTTGTTCAACGAATTGCACAAATAGTTTGGAAGAAGCATACAACATAAACACACGAAACACGATTTATTCTGAAACACAACCAGTAAGCAGCACACAGAAAACAGCACGCCAAAGCTGAACCTGGTTGAGGTGGCATGATGTTGTGTGGGTAGTTTGGTTCCCACACAACATGTGGTTTTGTTCTGATGGCAACATGGATGGAGCTAAATACAGGGCAGTCTAAGAAGAAAGTATGTTAATGGATTAAATCACTTGAGATTAGAAAGGAGGCTCACCATCTAATTTCTAGAACCATCTCAAGAATGATCAGTGGAATCAGCAAAGGCTGTGAATATTTAGGTAAATTTGATTTCTTGGTTTCATATTTTTGATCTTTGAGAAAGTGATTAGTTGAATACAATTTGGAATAAGGCTGCAGCATAACAAAACGTTATGCTGCAGCATATGTTGTATTTTTAGACACCTGCTTATCAGTCAGACATGCAAGGTTTTGGTTCTGTTTTTCTGGTGACAGCATGTTGGTATGTTTGGTTGATTTCTGGTCAGTTTATGGCTTTGTGAATCATATTATGCCTAGCAAAAACATTAAACTACATCTTTAAAGCTTTTGCTTCCCTTTTCCACGAAGTCAGGTTTAGGCAGAGTCAGATTTCTTGATGGAAAATGTAATTTCTACATTCTGAATACAGTTATTTTCTCCAGGACTGTCAGGCACACCGTCTGTGGGCTGACAAACTATTGATTCATCATAATCATCTATTTCTTAGACATCTGGAAAAGTAAAAAAATGGTGTCAACATTTTTGGAGTTCATTGTTGAATATTTCTGAATATAAACCACTATTGCTTTGGCGTGTTCAGAAATAAAAATGAAGAAAGTCGATCAATATTTAGTTTCTGAATGTACTTGATCATTACATAACAATATAGCTTACCTAAAGAACAATTTCACATTTATTATAAGAGTGGATACATGTTTAGTGAATAATCCATGGAAAAGCTGAACTTTTGTCTTAACTGTTTTAACATTTAAAGACCGTTCGAGGGGAACGAAACTTTAAAACACCCTCTGAAGGTCAGTAATGATTTTTTTTAATGCCCTGAAATATTTTCTGTTTGAAACCATAAGCACAGATTTTACTCACTTACTTAGCGAATTCTGTAACATATTTTTTTAGGAGTTTTTATTCTAATATCAGCTGACTCTGACTGTAACTCTGGGCTTGAAGTATTTTAATTGGACTGATCCCGTATGACTGAACTGCACTGGAATCGATGGGGCTGGATGAAACTGTCTGTCCTCCACAGAGGCTTGATGCATTTGTTGTAACCAATTTATTAAACGAACTTCTCATTGAAACCACATGCATGAGTCAAAAACTGTAATCCATAGCGTCATGGGTCTAGCTGAGGGTTGAGTTGGTGAATTGGCTAAGAGATGAATTATAAGTTTAAGTCATCAACATGTGGTGAAAGGCCATGTGAATAATAGATAAAGTTAATACTGTAATAACTTATCTATAAATAAAAGTGGCTCAAAACTGGAGAACAGAGGAACCCTACATGCTTTTTCTTTAAAGACCATTTTTGCTAGAAGTAAATGACTCAACATAGTCTTGGTCTGCCACATAAGCTTTAGCACAGTCCCAAAGAATCCCTCTGACTTTATGGTGCATCAATCAGTATGTTGTGATCAGCTGTGTAAATACAGCACAGATTTATACGTTGATCCCTTATGTTAAAGCTAATCCACTCTCTTGGAAATGGATTAATCTTTGCAGCAATCTTGCTGTTGTCCCAAATTAAGCGGTGAACCGTCTTCAAGACTTTGAAAACTCAGAGTTAAACCCAGAGTTACCTTACTAAGCAATAAATCCCACTTTGTAGTTCAGGCTTCTGTTCGTCTTGCTGAGGGTTTCGGCAGCGTAAAAGTTGCTGCCAGTCCGTCTCTTTCTTCCTTTTCATCTCCTCCTTCCTCTCGGGTGATGAATGGTTTTTCTGTGTCTTAGTGTAAGCACAATCCCGGAAAGCTATGACCCAGATATTTTAATTGCTTATTCTCACTTATGGTGAGTCTGTATGATAAATAGCAGATGTTTTTCATGCCGAATGGACTATTTTTGAGTTCTGAAAAATCACAGCAGGCCGCTCAGTGTATGCGTGCGCGTGTGTGCAAGTATTTAAAATAGTGCAGTAGGAAATCTTGAGTTCAGTAACGAGGAAGCCGTTTTGTTCATTGTAATGAATGATTAAACTATGGATGCCTTCATTCCCTGAAAAGCAAACCGAAGGATCTAGAGGTGAAGGGGGGGAGCATCACCATCACTGGTGACAAAACTGCCTGTGGAAATAAAATAGTATTATTTCTGCTCCTATTGGATCCCTTTGACCAAGTTCCAAAAATATTCTAGACGGACTGCTATGTGTTATTTTAAAACCTATTCGTCCTATACTTTTCCAGACAGTATAGAAGGACTCTGGTCACAAAGATGCAAAGACTCGGTGGCTACGGAGAAATTCAAGACTGAAACTCAGTTGCTCTGTAGCCTTTGAGACATAGTGGAGGATCTGGAGAAAATATGTTGTGTAATATGATGGATCATATCCAGACATACAATTAAAACTAAACAGTGTCACTAGCCTGCTGCTGGTCCCTAGATGACATTTAAAGGTGTTTGGAAACTTATTTTGGAATCTCACATCAGGTCTCCTGGTGAATTTGCCTGGGTAGCCAGAAGTAGGCATGTGACAGCTGTTTCAAATATCTTGTACTTGGAGACTGTTTCCCTTCCTGTATAATGACTGATTTCAAAAACATTTTTAATCCCTTACCAGGCTAAAAAAATAGTAGCAATATTCTCTCTGAAGACCCCATGACAGATCCTCTGACCTCAGTGTCACTTCAATTCATCGATTCAGGGTGGAATCCTTGCATTTTGCATTTAACAAGAACATTTTCTTTTGTTTTGGACATCTGGTAAATATTCCTCCTGAACAACTTATATTATTATTATTATTATTATTGGGGTTTTTTGTGTCCCTAACGCCTGTGTTGGGTTGAACTTATTGTTTTAGACGGCTGGCTGGGGAAGGCCTCAGAATCCCCAGTGTGATTGGAAGCAGGAGGTCTGAGGATATCTCATATTTCTCTCATTTTTGACTGATTTACAGAAATGATCAATTAATAATAATAAATTTAAGCATTAAAAGTTAATTAACTGGATCCTTTGTAGATCACAGAAAACTAAATAAATAATTCAATTCTGTGCATTATGTAATTTGCGCATTAATATAAAAATATCTTGTGCAAAGATATTAATATAATAAAATATTTAATTTCTATACATCCATTTAAAGATGTAACACTTTTCTGTTCAGCTTTTTAATCTGCATCAGAATCCAAATATTTCCATTCGATTCATAATTTATGTTCTAAACTCTTTTAGTGACAAATGTCTGTAATTTCCGGGTGTCTGCAGGTCATTCTGAGCAGATGGCGCTGCCTACATAAAAGTTTCCATTCTGAGCCCAGAGAACATGCAGTCCTGAGACTGACAACACGAGAAAACCTCGCCACCCCCTCTGATGTGACACATCGGTGCCGGCTATAATCATTGTCTACTTTGATAAACCTCGAGGCGCAGAGGTGAGTAAAAGCAAAGACATGGTGGAGACACATTTAAATGCATCACATAGTTTCAGTAATTTATATCTTGAACCTGTGAGAAGTCGGCACCACAGCTCTGTCTCCAGGGAAGGGCTTGAAGTTCAAAAACATTTCTTCTGACGGCAAAGCTACTTTATTCCATTTGATTCAAGTCAACTTTTAGAGTTAACAAACTTGGTTAATTTGGGAACACCTGTGGTTTTGCTTGGAACGCCAGGTGCATGTGAATTATACAATACCAATGTCTCTGCTGGAAACTAAGCTAAACACACACTAGCCAGTGAGAAGTACCAAATATAGAAAGCAACTGTCGACTCATTTTAAGGCAAAATGAATGGATGCAAATGCACTTATTTTGGCTTACTTTAGCACTTCACCCCTGCTGTGTTGCTTGGATAGCCAGAAGAAGTCCATGAGAATTTAGCTGGAGTTTTAGATTTCATACAATAAGATCATTTTGAATATTGTTCTGATTTCTTTTTGTTTTTGTTTTTTTTAACATTGTCAACCTATTTCAGAGTTCGGCTGAGGAGTGGAGAGAGTGAAACAGGACTATGCATCGATTTTCCCTGAAGTGTTTAAATAAATCTTCTAAGAGTTAAAAGATAAAAATAAAACATATTTTACATGTCAAAATGTGAAATGCTCCCTTTTTGGCTGCTGTTCCTAAAAAAGGTCCAAAATAATAATTAGATATTTGAAAACTCCACAAGAGATTTGGATAAATTAATCTCTGGCAGCAGACCAGAGAGTCTCTTGGCCAGGTTTCTGAAGAATTACATGTTGATTATTCGATTCCAATAAAAACTAACAAGACTGGTGTTACAGTGGATAAAAAGACATGTCCTGAAACTGTCATGAGAAATGTCAAGCTTGCAATCATTTTCTTATGCAAACATAGGGGAAGTTTCTGCTAGATTCTTCAAATTTCTAATTGCACATTTCTAATGATTTGTAGAGAGAATATTTGCTACTAACATCTGTGCTCCAGGTAAAGTTCAAACAAAAATAATGTTGTTGGTAACATGCTTGTAAAATATTCAACAGACATTCAACTGGACAAGTTAACAATACATAAAAAAAAACATCAAGAATGCATTCCAGATTGCTTACGCAAAGCATTTAACCCAAGTAACCCCTGTTCGTATTAAAACACCGCCGAGATAAGAGGAAAATACTCAGAGTGCACATTAAAAGCTAAAGATGTGAGTCAGGTTTGGTCTGATGCACACTGTGACTCAGGATGAACGGCGGCAGCTCCGGTTTGCTCAAACCCGACCAATCAGGAGACAGCATTTCATCTTAAGCTGCTCTCATCTGCATTCCTGCTTAAAACTCTCCTTCAGATCCAAAGAGCACTCAGAGCCTTCCATCAAAGGATCTGCTTTTGACAGATAACCGTAATTCCCTCCACTCCAGACTGTGTTTACTGACCTCACATGAAAGAGGCTTTGCCCCGTGCATTGTGAGAGATTTGCATCCCTCTCTACTTTGGTGTACTTAGGAACACAGATTTGCAGCGTCATGTGTTTCTCCACACTAAAAAACTGGGTGTGACCGTGCGGCAGCTGTCGGTGTTTGTGAGCATGAAGTCATGTGTGTGTGGCAGTGTGAAGTGCTTGTCCTGGAGGGAACGTGATCAGATGTTATGTATAATTTCTATTAACGTGTTTACCAGTTACTGATGGAGCATGTGACAGGACGAGTTTGCTCAGATTTATTATTCGCCGCCTTTTTTTTAATGCTAAACTCTTCCCAGAATTTCCGTCATGAATAAAACAGAGATAGAAAATATTTCCGAAGAACTTACTTAGGTTGCAAATGTAGCTACTGCTAATTCAGGTTTCTCGCTAAAGAGACCCATCACTCCAAGCATGGAGAGAAAAATGTACATCTGAAATATAATGGAAGTGAATTAGAGTTAAGGCCCCACGTACTCCAGTCTATTTCACTCTGCCTTGAGTCGGCCTCACGCACAAACACAAAGTGATTTGAATCTGTACGTAACTTGCTCATAATACTCTGCACACACATAATCAGCAAGTGTTATTTCTGTCTAATTTAAAATTATATACATTTAGTCATCCACGAATAAATGCAATACAGGAAATAGGTGGATAATTGTTACACTCATTGGTGCAGAGGACAAGTTTTGTTTCTGCCAAAGCAATTCAAGTCCAATTTCTACACTATTTGTTACATTTTCCTTTTGACATGTTTCTATGTTATATACCTAAATGTGCACATAACTCTTTTAGAAAGGAACTACATGGGTATTTGACATTTATATCCTAAAACGTTAATCTTATGTTTTATGATTTTTTTTAAATTTTTTTTTGCACAAACATATCGGTGTTGTATTTGACATCTTTTGAATAAATATTCATTTAACTTAACGCAGACTATTTTACTTTTTGTGAATTTCCTTCATAACAACTACATTAGGAATAAAATGGTTTGTTCTGAGAAAAGTGTAAATGTAAACAGAAATGTACATGAACATTATTATTATTAACACTCCCCGGTAACTGATCAGGTGCGGAATAATACTTCTGTTTTTTTTTTTTGTTTTTTTTTGTTTTTGCTGATCTGGATTCCAGACTGCCAACATTAAATGGCCTTGTATGCTTTATTTGAATTTTTAGTGATATGTTCACATCATTAGAACATTTAGAATCCACATTTTCAGAATGTGTAAATAACTCAAGAAGCCTCTGGTGAGACTTTATCTTGGTTTTCTCATGGCCGGTGACAAATGAGACTGTAAACCAAGTTCTTTTTTTTTTTTTTCTTTCTTTCTTTGTTTTTGGAAATCATTGCAGTTGTCTGCATAATCACTTCACCGTAGAAGTGGAAGAAAGGTCAAGAGTTCACCAAAACTGGCACACGCGGTGTCGAAATCCTTTCCCAAACCTTTTTGTAAGATGTTATTTTTTGAAAGGTTGCAGTTTAATAGTAGAGCACACAGGAGAGGTCCACATCCCCACAAAAGAGACACTTTAGATTTTCTAAGTGCAGATCAGCTCATCTGAGCCTGTAATGAGTTAAAAGACATCATTCTTTGCCTCTGTTTTTTTTTTTTTTTTATTTCACAGCAAAGGAGTCTTCTCCTTTGGTGTGCACACACACACACACACACACACACACCAACTTTGGCACAGAAAACAGTCACACAGGAGGAGTGCTGCCAAGAAACGCTGAGCTGGAGGCAACAGCCAGCGAACTGGAGAAAATCGACGGCTGGAAAGACGAAGGATGGAAACAATTCATCTGTGTGTTGAGCCAAACTTGTACAGTAACATCAGGAGATCCGCTGCTCCATTTTAACCCCTCAGATAAGAACTGCATCAGGGTTTTATTTCACTCTGAGCTTTTTGTGTGTCTGAATTATCGTCTTACAGAGATTGACTTAAAGATAGAGAGCTGTGTGAAAGATAAGCTCCAGCTGCAGTGATCCTCATGAGCAAAATAGGTTAATGCACTTCAGTACAACAGAAGTAGGATTAAAGGGAAAAAAACAAAAAAAAAACACAACAAATGAGAAAGATTAAAGCAGCGCCATCTCTGTCATGCTGATGTAGAAATCCTACAGGCTTCAAAAGCAGCCTCACATTGTCAGCTATAAAAAGATTTACAGCCGTATGCAGTTTTGGACCAAATTTACATTCAGTGAACCGGCTTTATTCCAGCAGGCCCAAGCTGATATTCACCCCATCTATCATGAGATTATAACCGAACGTCTCTTAGAATATTTTACGGACCTTTAGTGTCTTGGTCACTCAGGGTAAATCTGCTTTTACCTTTCTACTGGTATGAGTATGGCCTTTTGGAAAGGCCAAATGTTCTGACTCTCCGTGGAAATAAAGTTTGCTTTCAGAAGTCGGAGGGTTGACTTTTTTTACATATTAAAACAGAAAAGACACAATAATTTTTGGAAAATATAAGATAATCTTAAATATGCCTAGCATTCATTTAAATAATTTACATTTAACATAGAAAGTGAGACCAACATCTGCTTTTGTTTGTGGATTTCAATCCCCCCCAAGTATTAGCAACTGCTTTGTTTGTCTCTTTTGGGAAAAAGAAAAATCAAAGTTAATGACAACAGATTAACCAAATAAACTAAATGAAGGAGGAGGCGTTTTACTGCAGTTTCTATTTGATTGCATGTCTTTATACCAGTAAGTTGCTCTGTTAAGTCTCTGCCCATCAGACCAGTATTTTTCTGACTTCTTTCTCTTCCTTCAAATCAGCTGGAGACCGCACTATCACTTCTTTCATCTTGGATGATCTTGGGCTGAATAATATAAACTAATGCCATAGTTTGGCTTTCTAAAGTCATCTCTTATAACTTTCTTCAACAAGTTTCAACAGAAATTAAAGGGGTTTTGGTGACACGCATTCATTATTTTAGCCCAACACCAAAGAACAGAAGCACAAATGTTACCAGGAATCCTCACAGATGTACCGACCCGAGCATGAAGACTTGGAAAAAAAGGTTTTTCCTTACAGCTATAGTGAAATCGGAATCGGTAGTGACACGACAAGATCCAGAAAAAACTGTCTCATGCTTTTGTTTCAAGCCCCATCTGGGTATAGTACTACACTCTTTGCTCAAAAGAAACAATAGTGAGATTTCAGCTTTCTCATATTCTACACGCCTTCAGGGTACTTACTGGAAACAGGATGTGAGAGTGTATTAAAACAATTTTAACATCTTTAAGTAGGCTTTCTGTCCTTTAAGATTTGACTTCATATATAAAAGATTGATCTTAAGTTCCCTTTTAAATACATATTTTGCAGAGCATTGAGATCTACCTTCTGCCAGTTTGCAGAAGGTAGATCAAGCCACCTTAAAGGATGATGGTGATTCTTGCCTTGACAAGGAAGTCCCAAACCGTATAACCTCTCCACTCACTGGTATTACAGATACTTTATTTTTTTTAAAGTTTGAAACTTATTCTTTAATCTTTATTTTAAGTAAAAGTTATTTTGAGAATTATTTTAGATTTTAACTTCTTTATAGCAGCAGTTCTACATCCATCCATCCATCCATTTTCTGAACACCCTTGTCCCTCAGTGGGGTCGGGAGGGGTGCTGGTGCCTATCTCCAGCTAACGTTCCGGGCGAGAGGCGGGGTACATCCTGGACAGGTCGCCAGTCTGTCGCAGGGCAACACAGACACACAACCATGCGGCAGTTCTACATCATTATTTTTTTTTTTATGGTTGGTTTACTTTGCGTGCTTTAAAAATACCTTGCTGTGTAACCAGAAATATTGTTTTTGTGCAAAGCACTTTTATCTACATTTGTTTGCGTCTAAACAGTTTGTAAATGTGCAAAATGTGCAAAGTTGCTGTGGTTGGCACCATCCACAGACGTCTATGTGTGAAGTACACATGCATATGATAAAATGTTAAGTGTTATGAATTTTCTCTTTAGAAAGTTTTCACACTTCAAATTCTTCTTTTCTCTGCAAAGTTGCTGTGAGATCTTAACTGTGTTTGGCAGAAAATTAGAGGATAAATATGTAGTAAAGTAATCCATACGACAGGAAAGGGAGGATGGTTGGGATGAGCCAGACTGGAGGATCCATCTGCTTGTTTTCCTCAAGTAGAAAGTCAGTGGTGGATATGTGGAAGGCCAAACTGATCACAATTGATACGCTTTGTAGCCACCACATGTGTAGCCCTTTTATACTTTACTATTTTGTTAGACTTGGAAAAAGATGAAAGTTTCTGAAAGGTTTCCAATTTTAAAGAGGAAATATAGCGGCAGACAAACTGTGTGTTTCTGTTCATAGCCTACCACCAAATAGCTAATTTCTGTGAAACATAACATAAATGAATCTAAACATTTTGACAGTACCTTCAATTTCCTGCTGTATGAGCTGGCAGAACAAAGCTGAATGTTATAATCCTCTAGAGTTTTCAGGTTTCCTCATCTCCATTCCCTGACCGTCTTTAGCCATGAGAACTTAGCAAAATAAAACAGCAAGTTTAAAACCACCTGTTGGGAATGTCAGGCAATTGTGTGTATGTCTCTTGGTGTGTGAAGCACCCTTGGGACTGCTGAAGGCAATACTGAAAGTGAGCAGATGGTTTATGCGCTTGACCCTGGTGTGTTTATCAGCAACTCATTCATAGCTTAAATCGCCGTATTAACAGCTGCCTGCCAAAACTGTGCTGCAAACACTCGGAGACCAGTGTCTTAAAATTCTAGAAAGCTAACATAGCATGTTAAATGTATTTTAAATTTTTAAATTTGATATATCATAATATAAAATAGTTCACCTCAGCTTTTACATACATTTCCTAACAGCTCCCTGTTAGGAAAACTCTGTGTATTCTGGTGACATCTTGGACCCATTAATCCCAGTCACTTATGAAGGGAACCCGGCTGGCTGTAATTACATTTTAGAGATGAGACAAAATGATCAAACCCCGAAGGAAATCAATCAGCCAGAAAATATTGGATTGTTTGGCAGCTTTCATCCAAAAACCTCAAACAGCCCAGCAATAACGATCTGTCTGAACCAAACATGTAACTGATCCATTACACTGAGAGCTGTAATGTGGGCCGTCGACCCTACGCCGCATACATCACCCTCTTCGCTGGGTTTGAGCCCAACTTAAAGCACAAACTCCTTCTGCAAGCTTCAAGTGTACACAAAAAAAAAAAAAACTGGGAATCCGTTACTCACCCAAAAAACGTATCTGTTTCATTTGTGCCCAGACATTATTGTTATGGGGTTAATAAAGATGGTATTTTTCAATCAGTGGCATTAGAAAAGAAGCATATCGGCATTTGTTATATTTTAGATATCTTTCAAAGGCAGCATATGTTGACATGATAATTCTTTACTTTAACTATTAAGACCAGTTGAGCGCCCTCAAGAAAAGTTTTAATCTGACCTTCAGATGGGTAAGAAACTGATCTAGCTGGCAAAAAAAAAAAAAAAAAAAAAAAAAAAGAATATATATCTAAAATGAATCTAAAATATATCTAAAATGAATCTAAAATAAGTACTAAGTGAGACAATATTGGGAGCATAAAAGTACGCACACACATTAATTTATCTTCCATTAAGTTGTAAGAAGTTGGAACTGGGTTGCATCTGGCCCTCAACAGAACTTTATCTGGAAGCCCATTTAAAAATTTAAGTTTCTCTGTCTTTTTTTTTTTATGTCCATTCAAAACTCTTTAAAATGTGAAAATGTCAATGAAATGTAAATACAGTTAGTAGGTAAGTTAGATTATTTTCTGCATGTCCTACAGTCATCAGAAAGAGCTTCCCACCCAGTATTTAATAAATTCAACAATGAAATTGTATTTTGTTGGAATTGTGCACTTTATGGGCATCAACCACAATTTTTTATTTAAAATAAGGATACCTAAATGCACGTTTGATTAAACATAGTTGTTATTATCTAATATTTACAGCAACAGTTCATCTTCTTGCTTTATAAAAACTGAAAATAAATCTGGGTATCACAGTCTGATTCTGCAGGATGTGTCTGTGCGATTTGTGCAGAAAACAATCCAATCTCAATAGATATCTTTAACTTGTGGCTCCGTCGAGCCCTGAGGACTATTGGCAGAGTTGCATCATCCTTATTGATTGTTACTGTTTGTGAATTAGCGAGGGGCAAAACAAGCAGATGCCTAGTGAACCGAGGGATGCAGTTGCCATAGGAACATGGGGATGCTGGAGGGCTACCGAGAAAGAAAAGATAAACCAAACTCTTTCATCACACAGTCGGTCCTGGGCCTGCCTGAGTCGCCATGGTCCGTTTTGCTTTTCGAAAGCAGAAACTTTCATTTTCTCTTTTATTGTTTCACTCTCATTTCTCTCAAAACTACCCTGTGTGTACCTGAGCTGGCCACAGTTGCCATGGAAACATAGCTTTGAGACTGTATGGAAATTGATGGGAGCTCAAAAGACCAGAGTGCTGTTTATTCATTAAAAAAAAAAGAAGTTTGGAACGGATGGAATCCCTCTATGCCTGGTGTAGACCCCCCATTCACTTTGAGCTACGAAAGATGAAAAATAAAAATCACACAACGTACCGACCAAAAAAACTACACTCTGAGGAGTTTCTTACCTTTACACGACTGAAGTGGGGAAAAAAAAAAAAAAAAAAAAAACTTTTTCTCAAGATTTGCTCTTTATGTGTCCCTTATTATCATAATGCCTTAACTTAAAAGGAAGAAATATTACATTGTTCTTCTCAACAGCAGTTAATGAAGTTAATTGCTTTAAAGGTGAACAAAGAGGGGGAAAAAAAATCCTTATTGGGATTTTGTGGTTGTTAGTCATATAATTTCAATTAAGAGTGCTCAACAGTTTCTAGGAAACTTTTTCTAGGATAAATATTTGAAGAAGTTAAAGGTTTGACCTTCCAATACAAAAGAAAGTTTGACTAATTAGAAAAACTTTTTAGTGCAAAAAAAAATACAGGGTAGGTTATTCAGCCATTTGGCTGCCCTCTCATGGAAACAAAGTAATAAAGTAAAAACAGTAGCTTTTTTTGTATGCCCTCTTTGCTCAACCCTGAGATGTGAGCAGCAGTGTAAGGAGGTCTGCTACCAGAACGTAGTGTCTTATCCAGAGAAATCTAAAACTTTGTTTTTATTTTGTTTTATTTTCT
>NW_015115452.1:60962-70589 GCF_001443285.1 Poecilia latipinna
GAAATATTACATTGTTCTTCTCAACAGCAGTTAATGAAGTTAATTGCTTTAAAGGTGAACAAAGAGGGGGAAAAAAAATCCTTATTGGGATTTTGTGGTTGTTAGTCATATAATTTCAATTAAGAGTGCTCAACAGTTTCTAGGAAACTTTTTCTAGGATAAATATTTGAAGAAGTTAAAGGTTTGACCTTCCAATACAAAAGAAAGTTTGACTAATTAGAAAAACTTTTTAGTGCAAAAAAAAATACAGGGTAGGTTATTCAGCCATTTGGCTGCCCTCTCATGGAAACAAAGTAATAAAGTAAAAACAGTAGCTTTTTCTGTATGCCCTCTTTGCTCAACCCTGAGATGTGAGCAGCAGTGTAAGGAGGTCTGCTACCAGAACGTAGTGTCTTATCCAGAGAAATCTAAAACTTTGTTTTTATTTTGTTTTATTTTCTTACCCATTTCAGACTCACCCGTACGGTGAACACGCATTATTTAAAATGGATTGGTAAATGTATCTCCCTCCTTATGCTTATGATTAAAACCAATTCTTCATAACGTTCACATTTTAAAGTGTATAGAAAAGTGCTCACTATTTTTTGATTAACTCTTCCTTCATCAATCACATGCAGCTGAAAAGTAAAACTCGTTGTCTTTTAGGTTTGACAGATTAGTTTTACTTTGCTTTGATTTCAGCTCACCACTAGGAAATTAACTTTAATAGACTGTTAGAAGTAACTTACTCCACACACTTCAGTATAAAAGCTACTGTTTTTCACATTGATTCTTCCAATAGATGTTAATCTGATAAATGTTTGAAAATACCCCTACTTTAGTTTTACATTTAAACTTTTGATAATCAGTGAGACTAGTTGAGTTAGAAATCCAAGGCTGCTGCCAGTGGGTAGGGCTCAAGGTTGAGGGTTGAGGGTGAGGGGTGGATCACCAAATTATGGTCAGGTATTCCTTTTTTTTTTTTACATAAACCTTTCATGAGACCTTTTCTATTTATTTTCTTCCTAATTGTCCGTGCAGTGGTGAGAAATAGCTAACCCATCCCAAACACAACATAGTTTTGCTACTGACTCAACTTGTGCCGTTTGGTATATGCATGCGCTTCAAAAAAGTATAAAAAGCTACAAAGAGAGAGGGAAACATGGAGCTGGATTATGTCTCTCCATAAACACATCTCCACCTTACAAATAAAGGTTTAACAGCAAACAAAAATTACTATAGAAAAGGTGGCTCATCTGCAGCTGAGGTTTTGTGTAGTTGACCAATCAGATGTCAGGACTTTTTGTTTTTAGTTAGAAGTAGCCGTGGTTCAAATCATTTCATAGTGTACATTAGCACTGGAAGCAAATAATAATTTTAGAAAATGACCCTTTCATGAACGAATTTACCTTGTCTTAAACTCATGAACAGTCTCCAATTTATTTATTTCATTGATTTAAAGCACTACACTGAAAACAATTTTCTTATTTATTTCGAACGTTTACACTTTACAATGTTTTCAAATTATGTACACATTTAATAATTTTGTAATTTTTAAGATTAGCCTTTCACAGGAAGAATAATGTTTAGAACTTGTTCTAAGGAGAAAAATTCATTGATCCAGAAGCCATTGTTCTGGGCCCAGGCAAAGCTGTCAGCTGGCCTAGTTATGATCACACACATCTTAGTATCGGATTTCTCCACCAAAGTTCCACCATTTTGTTCCAATTCAACAAACTGACATAACGCAACTTTATCTGAGGTAGCCATTGATACAGGTTATGATCAAAGCTGATCTTACTGAATTTGTCCTTTGCAGTCGGTGAGTTTTCCTGTACCGTGACAGTCCTTAAAGGCAGCTTTCATCTGAGCATTTAAAGCTCAAACCAGCTTTCCTTTTTATACTTTCAAGACAGGTTGATCTTTAAATCAATGAACTTTTTGTTCTCTTATTTTCCAGTCTCAAAATTGGGTGAAGCTGATAAGAATAACACACAATTTAATTTTAGGACGTTAAATAAAGTCAAGCAGTCTTTCCTTAAACGAATAGGAGTGTCATCATTTCTTTTTTATGTTATCGGATGTTTTTATGTATAGTACGCACTTGTGATTTAAAACATTTCGAGATTTCTAGATCACAGCAACATGGAGGCAGTGAAGCCTGGACAAAGTGGTCAACGGTAACTTTCTCCAACGTTGCCAGCGGGATCCCAAGATGCTCCCATGGCAGCTGGGAGATATAATCCCTCCAGCAAATCTTTATGGAAGTTCACCCAAAGCCGGCTTTACTAATAAACTTCTGAGGGGAGGTCTGAAGGAGACCTGGGCCAACTCGACTGGCTGCTCTATAAATGAAGGAGCGGCACACAAACTTTCCTCAATGCTTGGAAATTCAGAATGCCAATGTTATTTGTTGTCTGAAGAAAAATGTCTGATTGTTTGTCTAAAAACCATAACAGTTAAATGATGCTTTCTCCTGGTTCATAATTATCTTTTATGCCAATGAGAGAGGGAACCTCACACTTAGGAATACAGACTCCCATCATCAACATACCAAACAGAAAAGTCTCCTGGAGCAGCAGCTTTCAGAAGTGAAACATCTATATGCCACTTATGGCCTGCGCCAACCACAGGTCCTTTTTACCCAACCTCGGACAATCTCTTTGAATCTTAGAGCTTAATGCTAAAGGATACAATGAAACTGATCAGATCTTTAGCAGATTATAAAATTGTTAATCATTATTTAATTAAAAACGACACGATGATAGAAAGAGATAACTAAAATAAAATAAAGCAAGTAATTAAACAAAGAAGATCACGGCACCGAGCCTCGCGAAAACAAACACAGCGTATTAAGTGTCACACTGAGGTGAAGGTGAGATCTGTGATCATCTCTTTTTGTTTTGCAGCCGGAAAATCTGAACGCCTCATAGTAATTGATTCCACAGAGAACTCCTCCTCTGCAGGTCTATTTCAAAGTGTTCTGGAGTAAAATGTGACCCAGACCAGATCACAAACAGAACAGTTTTCTCACACAAGCTTTAATCGAGGTGCTGCAGATCAAATGTGGTGCAACGCTGTACTGAGTTACAAAGCATTTCTCTCCACTCTCTTTAGTTATCCTGCAGAGTCCCTCTCAGAACATTCAGCTCACTTTGCAACTTCCCCTGTTCTCAGGTGGTTTGGTGACAACGCATGCAAACTGTTTTCAGCCGTAGATTGCTTAAACAAACTAAGTGAGGATGCTGTTTTTTGCAGACATCTCCTTAAATACATATTTTTACTATCTGTGTCTTGTAAAAACCCTCCACAGATTCCCTTTGGATGTACTGAAGTTTTTACCGAGCCACTGTTATTTTTTTTTTTTCTTCTATAACAAACTGAAGAAACGAGGGGATTTTTTTTTTTGTTCTGTTCTTGAGATCGTGCAAAAACTGCATCTAAAAGAAGATGAAGAAGAAGAAGAGGAAGAAGAAGAAGAAGACTGTGAAAGCAGGGCAGAGATTTAGAAAGCTCCATTCAGAACAAGGATATGTTTAGGTTTAAAGTCTTGCAGGAAGATCTTGTGGAGAGGGAGAGCTTTATGATAAATGGTGCTATGGGGAAGCTGCTGTGAAGAAGGGGAGGAGGACTATTTGCTGAATTGCTCAGATGTTTTGTTAATAGCTGTGTGGAGTGCGTTTCCCTTAGGGGGCAGATTTTGGGGTTGAATGCACTTTATGTACATGGCGGAACATGCTGAGTGATTGGTCACTGCAGTGCTGGTCTGCATTTACAAGACTAACAGCAAGAACATCAGTCCTTCAGGATGGATCGTATTTACTGCGCCATAGTACAAATCCCCCCTTTAAGGTTGGAGGAAATCTAATATTAAAATATATTACAGGGCTTAATGAGCCAAAAAGCAAGAAGGTCTCAAGATTTTATTGATTTAATCTATTTATATGTGTCTCCCTTTTTAAGCACTTTGCCATGTCTTACAAATGTACCTTCTCTTAGCGGTGATTGTAGGCTATTTTTAGTGGTTTTCAAGGACTGGTAAACTTCAACTAAAAAAAAAATAATAATAATTTGTTATGGTAGCCTTACGGAAGAGGATGAGGGCTACTGAAAAAATATATAATAATAATAATAATAATAATTCTGACTTTAATGTGTTTGTGATAGTAGGACATCAGTCCAAAACATCTTTTAGGGCTATAGATTACCTGTATTAGCTATTGTGCAGATTTACTTTCAGATCCTGGAGCAATTTATTTCTGTTTGCTCCTGAACCTTGTTCTTGTGTCCCGCTTTCCTCTGATATTTTTCAACACACATCGTGTAGTCAAGCAGGAGGGCTGCAAAGAGCAGGAGATGATTTGAAAAGTTTTAGTTAATCGTTGCTAAGCTGTATTAGTTGGAATGAAAGCTGTGATACTCTTTAGGTGATTAGTGCGTTTATTGTTTTATAGGTGTGTTTGTCTGCAGTTAATCCTCCGTGTTTACACAAAACATGAATCCTAATTAGAGCCAACTAATCACATTGCAGCACACACCAATAACACACACACACACACCCACACACACACAGGCTGGTTCAATCAATCACAGACTGCAGGAGATGGAAACAGGTAAAAAAAGGCAGAAAAGTGAACTCATTAGGGATGCCTCGGTTCTAAAGTATGCTTCTTTGTTACTGTTAATAAAGAAAGCAAGAACCTTCTTATAATAAAGTAATTTTTGTTTGCGTGTTGAAAACCCAAATCAAGTTGACTAAAAAAGTACACTCAGGAAATTAGTTCACTTTTCACTTTCTGTTCCCTTTGTTTATTGGTATTTTGAATAATTTTGTCCTTCCTCCTGGCTCTGCTTGGTTGTTTCTGAGTGGGAGCGGTGTATTTCTGCAGATGGCAGTAGAACCACAGGGAGGGAATTAAAGGTCTTGTTGTTTTTTCAAAGATTTTCTGTCTCACATTACACTGTCAAGTCATAGTAACAGTTTCAACAAATGTGTAAAAAAAACAAAACAACACAAAACAAAAAAATATATATGTTGATAAAAGTTACTTTCTGCAGTATTCATAGCGCAGGCAGCTTTAGGTTTAAGTATTTGGTTTAACCAACACGTTTCTTCTGACTGGATGTAATATTTACATTCTGGAGAGGCCCAGCCAGAGTCCTGTCTTGAATCTGATAGAAAATCTGTGAATGAAGCTAAAGATTAGAGTGATGCAAAGGAAGGCTTTCCACCTCCAAGACTTGAAGCTCATCACTAAAGATAAATTGTAAAAAATACTAGAAGAAACAAATTCATTATCTGCAATTGAATCAGTGTATTCCACTGAGTCTATCTCCTTTTGTATTTTATTGTGTCTAGTAGGCTACTAAAGGTGTTAAAGGCACTAAGACAATGGCCTCAAACTGCATTCCTTGAGGGCCAGAGTCCTGCCACTTTTATATGTGTCCCTTGGACTTCACACTTGAATTAAATGGTGACACTGCCTCACTAGCATGCAGTGAAGCTCTGCTGACCTCTCTAATGAGCAAATGTTGGAGCCAGGTGTGCTGAAGCAGAGAGGAGTGTAAAATGTGCAGGACACCAAGCCTTTGAAGAATACAGTTTGAGACCTATACACCAAAAATTCTTTGAATTCCACTAAAATGAGGTTCCGTAAAGTTATTATTGGAAATAGCATTGTTAACTGCAGTTGGAAGATCTCCTTTCAGTTCACTGACGTGAAGTACTTCTTGTTGTTAATGCCACTAGAATACATTAAAGGTTTCGGTCGTAAATCTGCCCAAATATGAAAAAGTTTGAGTGTGAATATTCAGAAAAAAGGAACATGAGTGTGTATTTATTTCAAAACCAATCCCAAGTGTGCAGTAAACAGCGTGTTCTGTTCTGGGTCCTTCGCCTCCGTGTTCCCCATTCTGCTACAGTCTGATGTGAAAATAGCACCTGTGTGATTGCATTGATGTGACATTGATTCGCAGCCTTTTAGTCAGTCTGGCTGTTAATGTGTCTCATGTCATTCAGGCTCTTTCAGACTAAGAAACTGATAGAAAGGTTTTAATAGGAATCATGATCCATTTCAGCTCAAAGTGCCCCTGATGGAGTCTTTGGTCTGAGTCAGACGCTCCCTGATGCAGGCTCAACTCCTGGGTGCCTCTCATCTTTTGTCTCTCATATAGATAGATATCTTTAAACTCTGACATTTGAAAAAAAAAAAAAATCCTTTAGGAAAATTAAAAAAAACAAAAAAAACAATCAACCACACCAGATTCTGTGTGAGCATGGAGACATTTAAAACATCTGCAGGACGTCACCTCCTAAACGCAAAATGCAGAAAATAGGTCTGACGCGCTCTGTGATGAATTCCAAGTGTCTATTGACCCTGAGATAAGCACTTTGTTTTGGTGCATTAGCTGGAAAATGACAAACCAGCATGAAATATGACTGCTCTTGAATCTGTTTTAATTAAAGATATGATCCCGGTGTATGTGAAAAGCAGCTCACTGACCTGAGAATAAATGCCTGTTCTTGATCTTTGGAGGAATAAGAGTATCATCAGAGAATTCATGTGTGAGCTCAGTTTGTAAAAGGGTGAGCGATAGGTGAACATCCCGAAGAGACTATCAACATGAATGCATTTCAATTAGGATCCTTCAGGATGACTGACCTGCCGTCCCTCACCACCTCCTCCATATCGGGTAGACTCTTCTTTGTGTCAAACAGTTTTATTTTTGCTTTAAGCAAAATGATCAGCTTACTTGTACCATATTCTCAAATATTTCATATTTTTCAAATTATTTTATGCTTTTATTACTGCTTAGAGTTGATCTTTTTTTTTAGCTCCTTTTTTCTCTGGCCTTTTTTCTCTGACTTGAGTTCTGGGTAGCAGGTTCATCTTGCTACAAAATCTCAAAGACACGGCCAGAGCTAAAACTAAATGGTTAGATTAAAGCATATGTGTTAGAGTGACCCAGTCAAAGTTCAAACCTAAAACCAATTGAGAAGCAACACTTGAAAAGTGCTTGTCGAAGACGGTCTCCAACCAGACTGCCTGAGTTCCAGGTGTTTTGCCAGAGGAAGGAGCAAAAAATGTCAACCCTCTTATTCTTTTCAGTTTAATTGCAGCAAAAAGTGGTTCTTCAAAGTATTGACTCAGGGAGGATAATACAAATGAATGATAAAAATCTTCATTCAATCTTCTGTTATTTTTTTGTGAAAACAATCGTTTTGCATTCACTTCACTCTCATGCACTTCTTTATATATCGCTCTCACTTAAAATCTCAGTAAAGTTTGTTACTATGATAAAACAAAATGTGAAAGTATCCAGAGGGAGTGAATACTAATGGAAGCAAGTGGGAGTCTAGTACTTTCAATTAACTGTTTCTTTATTGGATTGGCAATTTTAACTGTTTTTCCATCACCGGTGATTCGATAAATGTTGAGCAGGATGAACTCACGTGTCTAATTTCTTCATCATACACTAAACCGGGTCCTCTTTCTGCCTCATACAGCTCAGCCCTCACATAACAGATTTTCTGACAATGTCACCAGAGAAGCTCAGTTGATTCATCAGATACTTCAAGAGCAGGAAGAGAAGAGCGAGTCAAACTAAACAGTAAAACTGGAACCCAAAAGCTGCAGTCGGCTCAGCGGCGCGTCGGGGAGATGCGACACAGAAATCAGCATCTTTCTGCCTTTTCTTACTGCCTCCCAACACGAAGCTGCGTGTGTCCTCAAGTCGTCGCCCCTCCTCATGTGTGCTCCTGTTTCGTGGGGGTTCTGGCAACTCAGTGCTGGAGCTGTCAATCACAGCTACCACCCACCCACTTCACTACACCGCCTGACTTCCTGGGGGGAGATTGCCCTCTTATGCTTTCTGTCAGGACTGCAGGAAGAGTGATAGACGGATGGACACTGAATAAAGCGTGAACGGGACCCAGTCGAACCTCTTTCTTTACATGTCATAAAAGAAAGTTTCTTTCTTGCAGTCTCCAAACTGGGAGTTGTAATTGTATATTGTCACGTGGATACAACCACGTATCCACGTGGTTGTATGATTTGTGATGAAATCAAAACATATTTCAGTGTGCAGGAAGCTTGCATCCCAGCACAGGCTCTCAATCAGTAAACATTTAGTCCCCTGAAAGGCTCTTTGCATTCATCTGCTATCTTTTTTAAGATTTAATTGAATTTTTGAAAACATATTTTATTATGTTCAAATTTTGAAAGTAATGGTGAGTATAAATATCTCAAGACCCCAATATACAGTCATGAGAAAACCAGTTCCACCCCATTTTAGCTTGTTGAACCACTTGCTACCAAAACACTCAGTTGTTTTCTGACTTTTTCATTGTCCCTGGACACTGCAAAGGAGCTTTGATCATCTTTCTGATATTGCTTCATTAAGCTTTTCCTTAAGACTCAACTACTACATTTTAGTCAGATTACGGCTTTGACTAGGCCATTGTAACACTGATTCTTTTCTTTCTCTGTCTTTCTGTTGAATATCTACTGCTGTGCTTGGGATCATTATCGTGTTTATAACCCAGTCTTGTCAGCTGTCAGACAAAGGGCCTTGCATTTGACTCAATAACACTCTGGTAGGGTGATTCAATGACGTGATAAAGCTCAGGTCCTTTGGCTGCAAAACAATCCTGAATCATAACCTCTCCAGCAGCGTGCTTGCTGTGTAGTATAAGGTGTTAGTAAGTTCTCTACTGATCTCATCTGTTTCACTTCCCTGCATGTTCCAAGTGTTACAACTCAAAAAATAAAATAACGTTCTGAGGCAGCAACACATAACCAATGCTCAAGGAACCATTACTCCAACAAATATCACTTGACCTCACCATTATTTTACGAAATGTTCTTTCCTTCATCACCAGAGCATTTACTCTGCTATGATTCCTCTACGCTGATAGCTACTGTGGTTCACGGTGAAATAGGTTTCACCTATTCCATGGTTCATGATCAAACTATACAACATTTTTATGTTTTCATTTCATTGCAGATAAGAATATTAAGAGGAAGTTGCATTAACGCTATTGGTAATAGTTCTTTGATCCAGGTGGATTACCCCTAATTTTATCTGCTTTGTGAATCTTCTGAGTTCTCTGGTGTTTCTAATCCGGTAGAGCCTTAGAAATGTCACTGGTTGTATCTGTGGGTGTTTATTTTTCCAGGTGGAAATGCCCCCAAAATAGCCTGAGGCTTAAAGGGGTTAACGGACAGAACGCCTACATGCTCACACAGCTGCACGGCAGGCTGGAGCAACTCAAGAGTACTCTCAGTCAAGCATTAAGAGGAGATCAATTCAAATCCCTGCAGGTCGTGGGTGGCCTCTTCTACCACCTGAGCCACATTTTCAGGGCTGATGTTCCACTTCAGCCTGTGGCGGATCCACAACCTGGAAATCATGACACGAAGATGGGGCACAAATTGCTCTGAAATAACACAGACCATCACTATTATTCTAACAGAAGCAGTCCAGTTTAAAAAAAACAAACAAAAAAAACATCTTGTTTTACAGAAAGCACATTAAAATAACACCGGTTTTAGAGTGGCTAGCAGCCTCTGTTTTTGCACATTAACTATAGACCCTTTTCACATGACGTCACACAACCTCCGTTTTGGCTTGAAGCTGTGTATCCTT
>NW_015115453.1:0-36722 GCF_001443285.1 Poecilia latipinna
GTGTGTGTGTGTGTGTGTGTGTGTATGTGTGAATGAGTGCCACAAAGTACAGTTGTTTGCAATATTAAAACAGTGTTGTGCCGCCGGCTCTTATAAAATCGACCGGCAGCATAGCTGGAGTGTGATTCACACACTGACTCACTGGCAACGCGGCTATGGCGTGTGTATATGTGTGTGTAAGAGAGAGAGAGAGAGAGTGAGAGAGAGGGAGAGAGTGAGTGTGTCGCAAGCTACACACACACACACACACACAGTCTCTGTCAGACCTGCCTTGTTCTGGTGGTGTTCTAAGAACCTCTAATCGCACCACATTCCCTGGAGTTTACACCCGCAGACAAGGTTAGGAGCTTACGGGAGCAAAAGTATATCCTTCTTTACCAGTGGACAGCAAACCTTGTAATCCAGTGAGCAATTCACCCCTTTCTCCTGCTTCATGAAATTCTCCCTAAAGCTATAAAACCTCATTTACAACTTGAGGAAAAGAAAAAGACAACTTGTTGAGTTTTGGAAATGTTTAATATGTTTTATTTTCTGTATTATTGTCAAATAAAATATTCTGAATGATCAGTTTTCTTGTTTTAGTTTTACACTGAGGGAAAATAAAAAGAAGATAGGGGCCAGCTTAGTCATTTTTAGATCTAAAAATGGAAAATGATGGAGGGGAAACAACTACTACTCAAAAAATAATTTGCAGCCTAATTAGATAAAACGTTTTTAAACAGGCACTGAGGACATTTAACAAAATAAGTGCAGTTTTTATTATCTGTTCCCGCCCCCAAAATTTTAGCCAAAATTTCACGCCGCTGCTCAGTGTCTTAGTGATCTGTTTACAGCTGCAGCCTGTTCTCCTTTTCTTTGATTTATGAGCCAACATGAATACGGTGTACCTGTTGTCAAGGGCAGTAAGTCAAAACAGTTATTGTAAAGTATCTTTGGTGAGTTCCAGGATCAGAGGAACAAGAGTAAATCATTAGATGCTTGTGCTTCAAACAAGGGTGCAGTATTGTAAATCTGTCGCAGTATGTCAACTATATGCAATGCAACTATAAATCATTTGATGTAGATATGGGAGAAAGTGACTTATTTACTTCCAGACACCCAACAGCGATGTCATTCCCTGTCCAGCATAAATCACAATTTGCAAAAGGTAATTGAAAATCACCACGTACCTATATGGGAACATTTACTTACATTCTGGTTGGCTAATCCCATTTCTATTAACTGTAAAGTTACTTAAAAAAAAAAAATAGAAAAGGTTCACTGTTCTCATTGTGAATTTGATGCCATGGGCGTGGATTTTAGGCTGAAAATGATACAATGCTAAAACCCTTCCACATAAACTGCATCTTCCAAGTCAGTGGTTTAACTGGGAACATCAGTGATGTGCCTGGGGATGAAAACAGCATCCATGAGTCATCTTTCAGGAGTGAGGGTGAAGAAGGTTTAGCCGCTCCGTTAAACAATATGTTGGGTAACAATTCTAAAGCTCTTCTGAGGTCACTTTCTAATGTAAATTCGACCGACTCCTGTGAATCTAATGGACGTTAAGAATGCTTGGGCTTTTTGGGGGGGTTAAAAGGAAAGTGAGCGATGCTCAAATGCTTCACAAGAAAGTACTTCCATGTTGCTGACAGGACAGCCCACAGAAGAAGCCCCAACAACTTTATGTCATTGGTTTTGCTCCAATCTTATACGAGTTTTGTGCCAATACTATTGAAAGAACATTTTTTTTCTTCCACCAGGAATTGATTGGTGAAAGAACTCTACGGAGGTTCATCTGCAATAATGTTTATAAGGTTTATAAAAATGAACAGCTGCTGCTATTTGCACAAATCATGTTCCTTTTGCTCAAACTATTTTGTCCTGCGTCACGTTCAGTTGATAAGAAAAATTGTGGAAATGAGACAACTCCATAATATACAATCAACTCCCTGTGACCAAGACCTTTGAACTTTTATTTAGAAGAGATCCCTTTTTCACCAAGAAGTGAACTGACTAATTTTCTAACTTGCTTGGTGTTTTAGTTTGCTTTGATTTAATTAAACCTGAACTCCAACCGCTTGTAGGTTTCAAGCAGAGTTACAATCACAGAATATAAGTAGAATATAAGTTAGGCAGAGCGTGTTAAGAGCGAAAGCTAATTATATGAATAAAAGAAATAAAAATCGGTTTTATTAATACAAAAATTATAGCATGATATTAGGAATTGAGAAAACATAGCTAAAAAAACTAAAATGAACTGCTAATGAAAATGGTTAGACTTAGTCGCAGCTGGTGACTCTGGTATGCAGCAATATGACCAACAGTGTATTTGTTTTCACATGTGCTATATATATAAACTAGAACTCTCAGTACTTTTAATGCTGGACCTGATCAATGCAGGTCTACATCAGGTGAAAAGAAAAAGAAAGTTAACATTAGTCGGGGCTGCAGACACACTAACTTAACGATCATTTTAAACCACAAATCCAAATAGCTGGGTTCCTATGCAGCTGTGCTGCACTCTCGGTGTCTCGGGTATGTAACCCTTAATGAGGATGTGGAACTCGGTCGAATGTGAACACAAAGTCATGATGTGGAAAGAAAAAAATCAGCCCTTGCTCTTGCACAAGAGTGACACCATCCCACCTTTCACATTTTGACAATTTTAAGCTGAGTGTTTCCTGTTAATGCCATTGCCACACCCTGCTTCTGTCATCTTCACCAGGATGAAAAAAGATATCGAGCTAAAAACTGATGACAAGATGTCACATGAAAACCTCTTGGGAGTATCTTAGGTCAAAATCTGAATTTGAACAAAGTAAAGAACATCTAAAAAAAAAAACTATTTCATTCATTATTCTGGCTCATCGCTAAATAGGAAAGAAATGTGTGATCCAAATCAACATAAACAGTAAAAGATCAATGTAATATGGCATCAGGAATATAAAAAAAGGTTAAGTATGTCTTTATACAGTGTATGTTTGTGTAATTTCAGTTGTATACAGGAGTTTATCGTCGTAATTTAGCAAAATGCGAAACTTTGCAAGTGCGTGAAAAGTTTTGCCAGGTACTGCATCACGACTTCCTCACGGCTGGGATGAATCTGATAGACTAACTATTTTCTGAGGTGATTCATCTTGCAGTTTCGACTGATCTGTCTAAATTCTTTTACCGATTAACACAAAACATATCAAAACACTGAAAGGGAGGCGGCTACCGCTGCTTACCCTTTAAAAAAAAAAAAAAACACAAACCCTTAAAATGACAACTTTAAATTAAAGTGTTACGCAAGAACATTCACCAAAGGTTCTGAGAACATGCGCTTTCACCTCGACAACACACACACACACACACACACACACACACACGCGCACGCAGCGCAGAACTGGACATGGGACAGCCTGGGAACGACTAGTCCACTAATGATGTCTATCCCGTGAGGATTTAGTACTGCACTGAGGAATGCAGGCCCTCTCCTCTCATGAGTGACCTGCCCTGTCGCACACAGAGACACAAACATGCACGGAGCTGCTTGACCGTCTCAGACCTACGCTCTTACACATGAATGATAGGAGGCATCCGAGAATAGGGAGCTCGGAATACAGCAGGCGTTGCGTTTGAAGCAAGCGCAACAAGCGCACTGAGGAATTTGACACTAATCTGAGATGAGAGCGAAAACGGGCAGGAAGACGAGGGGAGAGGGAGGGGAACAGGACTAGAAGAAGGAATAAATAAACAAGGGCACCGAGGGGTCAGGGTAAGAAGGAGGGAGTGAATCGCTGCCGTGAGGATATGGATGTCAGAGTATTATTTACACGTAAAGTTTGTTCGTGTGAGCCGAATGTGAGAGGCATCTTGAATGAGTGCAGCAGCACCGATCTGGCGTCTGAAGCAGCCAGACCCCCCCTCCCCATCACTGCCTCCTGCTAACTGCTAGACGTCGTGACTGTCCGTCTCTGGCAGAGCGGAGATGGACAGAGTGAGAGGCGCTCTGAGAAAAAACTTTGCAGATCTGCTTTGAGCCCAGAGTCAAGTCGAAATCAAAGTCTGGTAAAACTCTTGATGAGTTTCCTGTCTTCTGGGTGCCAATAATCAGTGTTTCTATAAAAAAAAAAAAAAAAAATGTAGCATTTATTTCCATGGGCTTGCTAAAAGTCTCTTCTCCAGAGACTTTTGGGCCAATTTCACTAGATGGTGAAATAAGCAAACGTGAAACTCAAGTAGTAGTTTGGTGATTCATTCTAATCTGCAATTTCCTCATCATTTATTGGTTTTGAATGTATAAAACATATTTTTAACATGGTGGTCAATATTGCACTTTGTATCAAATTAGACTTTTGCCAAGAAGCACAAATGCTAGTAAGCAGCCTTGTTGCAAGTTGTCCAAAATGTGTCGCTGATCACTATTAATCTTAATAGCGGCTCATTTAGAAAAAGATTACTGAAGATTTAATGAAATCTGGCCATCCCAGTCCTCTAAGCAACCTGCTTTCATTGCTTTGGTTGTTGCCAACGTTTCCAAAAACGAGCGGAGTGTTCTCATATGTTCAACCATTTTGGGACGGGAGGTTTGAACATAGATAAACACTTTTTTAATAATCAGGAAATGTAAAGCACATAGTTTAAAAGAAACTTAAATTGCTCCTAAAAACCTGTTCTGTTCTTTACACTTATTGTATAGAATCATACAGGAAAAAAAAAGAAAAGATTTTGAACTGATTTTGTAGGTGGGGGGGGGGGGCAAGGAGACACATGAGGCTGTACACTACAGGTCACAGACCTCTGCTTTAGAGTCATCAAACCAATGCGTCTTAAATCAAGTTTATAGTTTGCCGTGTCCATAGCAGAGCTTTTGGTTGGTGTTAATTGTTACAAGCATTATGTAATTTGATCTGCTTGCCAACATTCCCTCTTAAAAATGACAACATGTCACTACAGTGGGGCCGTCCTTTGAAATAAATGCCGGGCTCTCTGGTAATCCTCCCAGAGCCGGACATGTGCAGCGGTGCGTCGCGGCCGCCATGCATGCCGAATGCCTTCCGCGTCTTTGTTTTGGAAAATGTGGCAGGGGTTGCCATGGAGCTTGTGTTTGATCTTCTGTAATTAAACAATCTCGCTGATTGCACAACGTTTCTCCCTGGCTCATCTTCCGTCAGCCTCCAGCCGTGGACATCTCATCAAGCGGCACACTAACCAGCGCTCACCCAGTCGCCTTCCCTGCCGTGATTTGTCCTTACATGGCCTAAGGTGAGTGAGGGGGTGAGGGAAAGCGGAGGGGAAGCAGAGAGATAAGGATCATCCCATGATTCAATCAAGCTCACGTTTGCCAAGTGAGTTGGACTTACTTTTTAAGCTCAATGGAACCGACAAGTTCAAAACCCCCAAGTTGTTGGTCTTGACTACGATACTTCAGACATTATCTTTGTGATTCTAAGTATTCTTTGAAAAGCATTTCATATTTGTTTTTTTCATACACTTTATTTAATAAAAAAAAATTGACTGTCAGTCCCGATTTTGCCTCAGATCATCGTTGCCAATAATGCACTTCAACTAGTAATGCAGCACATCTAAACTCCTTGAGGCATATTAGTTCAGTTTATTTTGTTTATTAAATTTGTTTGACAGTGACTATGTATGAGAGCATAAACAGAAAAGTATGAAAAGATGCACCAGGCTTTAGTTCTTAGAGCTAAATTACATCTGCAGTCCCTAACACACACACACACGCACACACACACACACACACACACACACACACACACACAACCTGTAACTAAAACATAAAACCACCCTGCACTAAAGGGATTCTTGGGACAGACAGAGAAAATAACTCTGCTCACTATCAAGAAAAACTGTAATAATGTGGGGAGCTGAACAATGTAGATAATTGTTTTGATCTAAAATGTTGTGGGTGCTTCGACACAAAAAAAACATTCAGTATATTTACTTTCAATGATTTTGCTGTCTTTGCATTCACATGACAGTAAATAAATTATGTATAGCAGGAAAAAGTCACGCTAGTTCATCAAGAATATATTAAATAGTTCTGCAAAATGTCCCACAGCTAAATTCACCTCATGTATCTGTCCTTAACATTGCAACTCTTGGTTTAAAATACTGCCTTATCAATTTCCTTTAAAGATGATCCTGTATGCAAATATTCAGCAGTATTCACATACATTTCTAATGGCACTGGCACTAAATAAATGTGGCCTTTAATGTGGTGCAAAAAAAAAAAAAACTGGGATACTTAGAGTAGACAATAAAGATGATAAAATAAAAAATAACTTGTTGGGTGGTTTTTGTAGACCTAGTCGCCTATTTCTCTCACAAGATTTGGCAACACAGCCCCCCCCGCCCCCATCTCTGAGGCTCAGTCCAGCCAACCTACAAAGTCAAAGTAATTTCAGCAGCTTGCATCCAGGATGTCCATTTGTTAGATATTTGATAGTTTTTGCCTCAACAAGTTCCCTTCGTGTGAAAGGACTCCTTCTACTGCATGAAGAATTTCTGCCTGGGAACCACTGAAGATGTTACTCTAATTCCACTTAGTTTACGCTGACCTTAAAACTCTTAGCATATTTGACCTCTGACCCTAAGATTTTCAGACATTGTGTCTCGGATCCTGGGGTAATGTTAATTTGCTCAGTTTTACAACCAACAAGGTGACAACGATGGGCTGAGCCAACCCACATAATTGATTTTAAAGTCAAGACGGTGAAATGAACATCATTCATGGCCGCGTGCTGAAGTTCTGAAATCCAAAGAACCAGCCGAAGAAACACCCGGGCCCAAAGAAGCCAGTTTTATCTGGTGGTGTAATTTTAAAAGAATAAAATAAAATAAAGCACTGGTCAGTTGCTGAATGCCTTTGCAGACGTCACCCAAAACCGTGTGCACGTGGAAGTTCGCTTCCTTACCAAACATGTTCTGTAAGTGAGACAGCACTCACAGGTTTGTGCAGAACGCTGCTGGAAAACCTCTGGCAAAATGTGAACTGTTATATTATTTTCCACTTTGTTGAACCTTAAAATAAGTCAAAGTAATGGTAGGTGGCAAATGAAAACCCTTTCTCCTGGGCTGTGGAGCGATCTCTATCTGTTTCGCTCTTTCTGTATCTGCCTTTATTCTCCAGTGAGTGAGAGTGAACTATGAACCGGATCAGACTATTACAACCCGGGGCTTTCCACTGAAGGTATTCCCACAACTTTTGGACTTTTTTTTTTTTTTCAACTTGGTGATGCAATAGCCCAACGGTTAGATTTGTATCCAAACAAAAATAAATAACATGTAATCTCGCTGCTGAACTTCAAGGTTCTTTCCCCCTCCACCCCCCCGATTTGTTGCTTGTAAATCACATTTACATCATCTGAAGTAGCAAAGCAGAGGAGACCACCCCTGATAAAGGTATTTACGGATTTATACAAGTTAGGCAATTTCACAACATTCTTACCGGCCAGTAGGCAGAGTTTTCCTATAAATCCGAGATTTCTTTTGTTTTATGGATTAATAAAACGATTGGAAGCAGTTAGAGAGCTAACGTGAAACTAATTTGAGGAGCTGTTAAAACTGTACAGAGTGGGGGGGGAAAAAAAACCCAACAACAACAACAGCTTAGCAGTGCAGAAGATCACCTCTGCTTGCGTTTTGACACTGCGCTCGCTGCAGTTTGTCGTGAGTCTGGAAGCAGCTGTGTGAAGTTTTGAAGAGCTGGAAAGTTGTGCAACTGTGACCCATTTGCCCAAAGCAAATAGCAACATTCTAAAAAAAAAGGTTTTCATACATTTTTTTTTTTTCCTCTCTCTGTTTTCTACCAGGCTTATTTGGACGTTAATAAACAGGGTGTGCTTGATTTTTTATTTTTTATTTTCCTCTTCCCTTCGAGGCTCTGCTGCCTCACATTGTAAGAGGGAGTTACTTCTTTACAACCGCCTCCCTGACAAAGGGCATGTATATGAATCATGTGCTGTTTTAGCTGTGTTTTAATCATAGTCTACAATGACAGGCGGCTCGTAGCTCTTTTAATATTTCAAAGGTCATCTGGTTTCCGAAAAAAATGCCTTGGAAATGGGAGCCGCTGACTTATCCTGTGAGAGCCTGTAAGCATTCCTGCATAAACACAACCTCAGGAACCTGTGGGTGGTTGTTCAGAAACTAAACTGCAAGCAGCTTAAAAGGCACTTTTGTGAAATATTTAACGTCTGCTGCATGTAAAGATGCTCTTAGCCACATATTTATACGTTTAATAAATTATAGCGCGTGCTCCGATGAGGCTCGTTTGTCAGATTAAAGGTCTTTTTTTTTTTAAATTATTTCCTTTAAGTTGTTATCAGGCATGCTTTTCATTAAGTCCACATTTCTGTATTAAAAATGTTTTCCAAGAGTCTGATGCAAAATTCTGGTTTTAAATGTCATGTTTTCATAAGCTGTAAGTGAATGCTTGAAATAAGCAAACTTTCTAATATTAAGTTTATTGAATGAGTCTGTAGAAAGTGAGCAAAGAGACTTAAAAAAAATGAAAAGCTGAAAGATGAGGCTTGAATTTGTATTTCCACACGGGGAATCTTTACCTTTTCGGCATGTTTACTTTGTACATCTCCACCTGTTCTGCTTGAATGTCTTAGTTTAGTGAAATTAAAATTCAATTTTCCCTCATTTCTTCGAAGGAAGCTACTATGCATTGACCAATTTAAATTCTAAGGTTTGGTTTTGGTGAAAAAAGTATTTGTGTGTATACATATAATTGGACCTGACCACTAATCTAATTCTGTGAAATCTTTGTGCGTCTTTACGGTTGTTTACAAAGGGCCCATTTCTTGGCTCCGTGAAATGCTAATTACAAGTTGCTCGTCTAAGCTCAGGGTTGCGCGCCACATTTTCAATTATTCAACGCATGATGCAAAATGTCTCGCACATAACCCGCTCCAGCAGTGAATCCCGAGGTCACGTTATAATTGGCTGAAGCAACAGCTCCAATACTCTCGTATTCCCAATAATGATGGGTTTCTGAGCAAAGCGAATTCCTAAACCACCCGTTTGTCACTTGACTCATCGCGCCCTGCTCAGTCCTTTGTCTGACGGCCCCATGCGAGGCAGAACCAACACACAGTGGAGCCTTTGAAATGAACAAATTTAAAATGTAAAAATGTTCTCTCTTTTTTTTTTGTCTTTTTGATTAATGCCCCAGACCACACAGAGTGTGGAGGAGTGTTGGAATCTTTTTTTTTTTTTTTTTTTTTAATAATAAGCATGTTTCAGGTCAAAACAGGCCATTTTCTTTCATACATATTCATGTCGGAGTGTCTGTGGAAACACAGGAATGTCTGAATCATCATAGCACTCTTCTGTGTACGGACGGTCGCCTAAATGGTACACTGTTTACCTCTGAACGCGAAAACAAAATTACTGAAAATTCTATTCATCGTCGGCTTTTTCTTTTTCCAAGGTTTCATTGCGCTGCAGTGCAAATTTCTTTCTTTGGGTTTCGTAAGCAATACATTTATTAGAAAAGTTGCACTGAATAAAACTGGTGGAAGCTGCAAAAGACTTGAGAGTGGGGTTGGAGGTTCACCTCACATCAGGACGATTACCTTAAATTTACAGTGAAAATGTTTAAATCAAACCATGTCTCTGTGTGGAAAATGGCCCAGTCAAAGTTCCGATATAAATCATGTCGAGAATCTATGAAAGATCTGACTAAGCTGGCTTCAACGGAAAATTCAGTCTGATTTTACAAAGCTGGTAGAGGAATATCCTCAAAGTATTGACTCAGAGGTCTGAATAGAAATGGAATATTTTTCAAATAATTATAAAAAAAAAAAACTTTAAAAACTTCACAATTATTCATTACTTTATGTTAGTCACCTAAATTTCCTAGAGAATACATTAAAGTTTGTGGATTTTGTGTTTAGTTTAGCCAACATGTCACATGTAAACCTTTTTGGGCAACTCAAGCCTGTTTTTGATGTGGAATGCCGTCCTGTATACAAGAGAAGCCACTGACAGAGACAAGCATATTAAATAAACGCTGCATCAAAATAACAAGAGATAATTTGAGCTCCCCCAAAGCTGAGTTTCAGCTCCTCAGCTCCTGGGAGAGTTAGCCATCAAATGTGAAGAAGCATAAACAGTTTTTTTTTTTTTTTTTCACTTTCACAAAACAGGAAAAAAAAAAAAAAAACTCTTGGGAGAAAACAATGAAGAATACAAAGAAAATAGGAACCTTTTGTTTCTGAGATCATTTTAAACCAAAACTATTGGCAATAATGTGACAAAACAAACTTAAAAACAAGAGATTTTTGCTTTAACAGATTATCAGGTTTAGTTCTGGACCATATTTTAAATCCAACTTGAGTTAGTGGAGAGATAAACCCGGTAGATTTTGTATCTGTAGGTGGTTTGTCTGCATTACTGCCCCCAAAAATGCGATATGTGGACTCCATTAGTCGTAGGCTACATGCAGATAAGAGTGAGAGTTTTTTTTTTTTTTTTGGTCACTCTTTGTGTGGGGCAGGATAACATTATTATTACTGTGCAAACTAAAATAAGGCCCCAAGTTTCGAATCATTTTTTAAAAGAAAACACTGAAAATCATACGTAGCTTTTGTTCAACCATTGTTAAGATGTTGTAATTATTATTAGGACTATGTCTATGTCAAAGTGCATAGTTCAGATGTTGGGGAAGTTTGAATGATCCACAGAAATCACAGCATATTTTGTCAGTTCCTTCCAAACCCACAGAGGAGGAACTACCACCAGTGGAAAATGTATTGGACCAGTTGAGGTAGAAGCAGCATTTTCCACAATATGGTGGCAACTGTAATAAAATACATTCACTTTGAGTTTGAAGACCTATTGGTTGGCGAAGGGAAACTGGAAGGAAAATATTTCCATGGCACTTATGATAATAAAGGCCTAGTCTGCTACTTATATAATATACTATGTATTTCAGGTTAGACGTTGTTGTAATTTGGATTTTAACAATGAACATAATTTTTTTTATTTTAGGACCATGTAAAAGGGCCAACCATGCAGAAATTCACAAAATGGCTGAGCAGTTAAGAATATATTTATGTTTTAATTTAATTGAACTTGAAAATCTGTATAAGTAAATATAGAGTTGTGAATTAAATTCAATAGATAATATAAGTAAAAATATCAAATTGTCAAAATATGTTTTATTGTACACCAATTTCACAATTATTTAAATATTTCTTACTAATATAATTTATTTAAGCTTCGTCTTATCCAACAGACCCAAACATCTGGTTGGTTTACCTGCATAAGATTTTAAGCCAATATAGCCTGAAGCTATGGCAGTGATAATGAAAAAATACATTTTAAAAATGCAACCTATCCCTCTACAAAAAGAGAACATACTATTTAAGTAATAAGACATACATGCGTCTAGATCTTCATAAGTCATGAAATGACTGCAGGAGGATCAGCTGCTCTTGTAAACTTGTCCATATATTTAGAACAATATTGGAAAAGGTGACAAAAAAAAAAATTAGTATAAGGACTATGCACAGTGAGCAGGATGGGACTTTAGCTTCAGGGTGTCATTAGATCTTAAGATTTAAATCACTTCTTGTCATGAGGTGTGGTTGGTGGTGGTGAGGAGAGACGCAGGATCCAGGTAAAGATGAAAAATGTGATGAGTTTAATGAAAATGCTCAACAGTCAAAAACAGGCAGGCAGCACGGCAGAGCGGAAAACACAGAGACTCAGCACCGGTAGCAACTGACCCAAAACAAAGACCGACACAACGAGCTAAAGCCGGCACAGGACTTAACAGTTCAACTGCGCCGGCAGACTAACACACGTAGACCTACGTTTGACAGACTTAGACAAGGACCCGACAAGAACACAGACAACAGGTGAGACTAAATACACACGGGGTAATCAAGGGAATGAGACACACCTGGGAGACAATCAACGGGGAGGACAGGACAAAGACTCACAGGGAAACAGAATCACACAGAAAAACTCAAAACTAAACACAGAAACACGGATCATGACACTTCAGGCATCACCTAATTCTGGTTTGCTTGGGTTTCCAAATAATCTAATTCTTCTAACCGTACAAGTGCGATTTGACGTATTACTTCTTAGACGCGATATTAAAAGTTTGTCTCTTTCCTTGCAACCCATCAATCATTAACTGATGTAAACACCCTCTGAGAGTTACACTTTTCCAAGGGGAAGAGAGCGGACAGATGAGAACCAGGAGGGAGCGCAGAGACAGATGGAGTGAGGAAGAAGGAGACTCAGGATGGAATATCCTGACAGAGGAGTGTGCAGGGATTTGATGAGTATCCTGCTCCCTGTGTCGGAGGATTTGTTTGGGCTGGAGAGGATACAGTGAACGACATCTGGACAGAGTCTCTCCTGTAGGGCTGCTAGAATTTTGAAGGCTTTCTACGTGGCAAATTATTGTTTGTAAAACCTCGCAATATGCTAAGGCAAGTTTTCCAGTTGTTGGAATTTAAAGTTTATAGTGAACGTTAACATTTTGGACAGATTCCTCATCATTAAAACAGACAAAGTTTTGGACTGTGACCTCTGTAAGCATGACTCAAGTATTCACTCTCATTCCAGTCATGCTGCAGTGAAACAGTTCTTCTATTATCAGTTTATTAAAAGTGAGGATGCAGTTTTTCATGCTCACTGCTTTCTTAGCAAAACTGAGACTTTAAAGACGCCTCACAAGAATAGTAGGTTGGAGGATTCAAATCTTTAGCTATAAAGGTTGCCGCAAAGATAGTAAAATACAAAACTCCGCAGTAGCGGCAAAAAGTCATAATCTGCTGCACATCTGCACACACTTTATTGTAAAGTGGATATTTTTCCATAGTGTTATGGTGCAGCAGTGTTTGTGCAGAGGCTAGAAGCCTGAGTTATTAAATAAATCCATGTGTATAAATGTATATAAATTTTTAAAAAATATTTTTGTTGTACCTTTTTTGCCTCTTTTACAATCTCCAAGCATCTCCGATGTTTCCAGCCATTGTCTCACTGTGCACCGCCAGTACAACCCAAAGTGCTAAAGATCTCCCTACTTTTAAAGAAAATGACTTAATTGCCTTTAAAAGTAGGAAGTAGAAACTTAAGTCTTTAAAAGTAGAAACTTAATGTCCAATTCTGCTGCAACAAAGATTAAGTTTCATTATGTCAGCCTGATGTGTGGTCAGGAATTTTGCTTATTTGGGAATTTGGCTTTTTTTTTTTTTTTAACTAATAAAACCAACAAGATTTGTTAGTGAGGCCTGACAGTAAATTAGTCAATTTCTTAGTAATGGCAGCAGATGTGTGTCACATGACAGGAATGTTACATGTCTAGCAGACGGTGTTTGTGTTTCCCCCTCCAGTTTTCTTCTGCTTCTCCTCAAGTCCAGAAAGCACCTTAGTGCCAATGTGAAATTTTGAGCTCTGATTGGATGGGTAATTTGAAACGACCAACCAGGACTCAGGACTGCCTGGCAGAGGAAACTCGTCTGAGAAAACGTTCCAACATGGTCAAAATTGTAAGAGGGTAGAATAATCTATGGGTCTGTCAAGGACTGTGTTTTGGCATTTGAGTTGAGTAAAAATATGAGGTTCTAAGTAGTTTTTGAGTTTTATATTTTCATTTCATTTTAATCTGCCTTTGTTTCTCTGGTTAAGTGGAAAAGAGTTTTTGGACTTTTTAGATGTGCAAAAAAAAAAAATGCTCAGAACTCAGTAATGGTTTTTTTGAGAATAGATTTGAAAGGTCGATCAGTTCACTTCAGGTTACGGATAAAATGAACAGAGAAGTCAGAGTCAAGTTTCAGTTTAAAACATTTAGGTCAGCTATGTAGGGTTAGATGTAAATTTTTTGTGTGATTCCTAGAAGTGAAAAAAGTCTTGCCTTGACTTGTTTGTTTGTTTTATCTAAATCAGTAAACATACCTCGTCTTGGTGGATCATTTTAAAGTAAAAAAATATTGCTGTGCTTTGGTTGAATGTCAAATGAAATATCTTTTGCCTTTTGTTTTTGTTTTACCAACATAACTGTGGGACTCTTAACTTCAATGCCTTCAGGAATTGTTTTTTCATCCATGTTAGACTGAGTCTCTCTCTCTCTCTCTCGCTCACCTTTTTTGTTTCAGGACCTGTTTTCAGAAGTACAACCCCACATACCAGGTTTCAGTTTTGTAACCGTAACACCTGCCATGTATTGTTCATTACCTCTTTGTCAGTATTTATAGTTTTCAGATCATCCCGGGTGACATTCTGTGCTCCTTGTCAACTGTAGTTGCTTGAATTAGAACTTAAGTGGCTCAAGAATCACCACAGGCTTCTCTGTATTTTGTGGGGATTTTGATGGTGGCGATAAAGTATTGCACAATTGCAAAATGTAAAGAAAGTAGCCCTTTCACTTTGATATCTCTAAATAAAACCCAGTGAAACATATCGATTTTAACATTTACATAACTGGTGTTGAACAGGGTGCATCTGTGTGATATTTAATCTCAGTATAAACACAGACGATCTCTAAAGGCCTCGGAGGTTTGTTGGACAGCTCGAGTAAACAAGAAGCGTCAAGTACAAGGAACACGGTGCAGAACTTGGAGATAAAGTTGTGGAGGTATTTAAAGCAAGGTGAGGTTATAAGGCAACATCCCAAACGTTAGAAATCTCACAGAACACTCTTCGGTCGACCATCTGAAAACGGAAAGAGTGTGGTGGAACTGCAGATGTACTAAAAACATGGCCATCCATCGACGCCAGTAGGCCAGGCTAGAAGATCAGTAAGCAGAGAAGCACCCAAGAGGCTCATGGTAACTCTGGAGAAACCCTGTTGTCAGTTTAATACAAGGCACAGCAAACATGTGGTGCTCTGCTCAGATAAGGCGAACACTAAAACATTATGTGTGGCACAAACTTAACATTGCGCATCGACCCAAATACAACATCCCCGCTATAAAACATAGTGGTGACAGCAGCCTGGAAGGATTTCTCCAGAGTTGATAAGATGATGAATGGAGCAAAACACAAGGTAATCCTGGGGAGCCCTGTTGGATGTTAAAGAAACTTATGACCGGGAGGAGGAGGAGGTTTACCTTCCAGCAGGACAACAACCAGAAACATACAGCCAGAGCCACAACAGAGTATTTTAAATCAAATGGTGTCCATGTGTCGGACTGGTCATAGAGCTGATAATCTTTGGCGGGACTTGATGTTGATGGATACGCTTCATCGAATCAACCGAGCTGAGCTATATTTAAAAGACGAATGGTTTCTACAAGTTGGCAAGGGCCTTTTTGCGTTGATCAATCATAGAAGATCCTCATAAAGCAAGCTTTATTTTCTATCTCTATAGACGCTAGCTCGCTCTTTAGCTCTGAGCTAAATACAAGTGTTGGAAAATAATACCTGGCTCCACGGTCCAATCGCTTGCACAGGATCAGACGTGTTTGAATACTTGTAAAACTTGGGGGAGGAAATCAGGTGAGTGTTACATCAAGCCTGTGGAAGGAAGTTTAGCAATCACGGTGGTCTCGTTTTATTTTTAGCCTCATTCTTTTGTCATGAGTATTGAGTAGCAGTCTTACATTTCTCTTCTTGGAATTTTGTCTGTGAAGCGCCTAAATAAAGAGTAGCTTTCGTGCTGGTGTTTTGTTCCTGCTCTGTCCGACTGGTTCCAGTTACCTTTCAACCGGTGGATAATATTTACTCCTGGAAATGAAGAGGATAACTTTCCATCTGCTACAGTGTTCCAGGAGCATCTGGCTCTTGTTAAAGAAACTAAGGTGTGTGTGTGTATGTGTACGTGCATGTGTGAGTGTTTTAGCATTTCTCACCTTGTAAGGCCCATTTTTCCAACAAATACGTTGTGGAGACCTACTGCTCATTATTGGGCCCAAAGACTGGGCCTCATGAGAATAAGTGTTTTTTGGGTTAGGGGTTAGGTTTAGGACTAAGGCATGAATGAAGTTCAGGTAAGATAATGGTAATAGTTAGGTTGAGGGTAAGGCTCAGGGTCAACTTAAAGAAATGGGTGGAAGTCAATGCAAAGTCCTGATGATAGAAAGAGACTGCATGTTTGTGTGTGTGTGTGTGTGTGTGTGTGTGTGTGTGTTCTCCCAAAGGGGAAGTCAGCTGTGGTGAGTTGCACATGCACACAAGCCGCAAACTATCCCAACAATTAAAGAAACACACACACAGAAACAATGGGCCTTCCCACTTTGGGTTCAGTGTGTGTAGGAGGAGATCTTTTCTGAACGTCCTTCTTTTTCATGCGCGCTCTACCACCGTGCCACCTCTTATCGCACGCAGCACACCATTAACCTCAGTGTTCATGCGCGCTTTCTAGTTCCTGAATTAGCCTTGATCCCCTCCGTGTCATCATGGTGAGTCTTTTGTAAGCTGAAACCAACCTTTGGACTGTGAGTCACCTTACAGGATCAACCATACGATTGAGCAAGACATGTTGTTCACAGCGTTCAAATAAACAGAGGTTACTGCCATCAGTGACCTAATCGTAATCTAGATTCAAATTGTCTTCTAGCCACTTTCTTCTGTGATTTCCCACACCGCAGTGAAGTTACTGGTTCCCGATTACAAACCTTTTAAAACTTTTTTACAACTGAAGATGGAAATAGTTTTTTTATGGTAGTTGTGAGTGGATTCAAATGATTTTTACAAAGGCTATCAACCGTCACACAAGTAATAAAAATATGTTTCTTCCTTTGAGAAGTAAATCTTTCATACCCAGAAAGTCTGGAAATCTTCATACGAATACCAATCAGATTTTCCACTGAACTTTAAAATCCTGTCGCACATTCAAGCTTGAATCCTTTCCAGACAGGTTCTTCTCTGGGTTTTATGCGTCTCTGATACAATTTCCTTAGAAAATTTTGAACTGGAGACAAATTAATATTTCTTGAAAACACCATATTCTTCTGTCAGGATGTGGAGTATAGAAAATATTTAACTCAACTTAAGTAAGGAGACAAGGACTTCAAACTAAATCTTGAACCTAAAAGGCCAAGAAAGAGGAGAAAGGGAGAGTGATTGACAAAAACATATCGTAAGATTATGTGTCTGAATGGCAATGTTAGAAAATGACAAGGAAGGCATGAAAACCACAAGTATTTATACTGGGGAAAGTGATTAGTTGATGGTGAACAGGTGTGCTGATTAACTAATGAATAACAGATGTGAGGGAAGCAGAAAAATGGAGGAACTGAGGGAAACTGATGGGAGGAGATGAAAACCTGAAAAACACCACCTGATCTAAGGTGGAAAAAAAACTCTCTGTTTCTTTTTAAGATGTTCAAAAGCATTTCTTGGCTTTCCATTGTATGAGGTATGAATTAGTGAAGCCAGTTTCTCCTCTATGACGTTACTGTGAAAGCAGATAAATCCTTTAAGAATGCAGAGCAACACATCTTGCCTGCAAATGCTGCTTGATTTTGTATTAGAAAGAAACTACCAAAAAAAAAAAAAGAATTTAATGGCATCAATACAGCATGGAGGTAGAAATGTTAGGTTGGATTTAACTCTGCTCTTCCTGCTGTTCTCTTCTTTTCCTAATATTTCTTCATAGAAATATTAGGTATTTCCTAATATTTCTATGAAGAAATATTAGGAAATACCTAATACCCAAGAACGTTTCTACCAACGTCGCTTCAAGACAATGGTCAAAGATAAAACCTGAAACGGTTCATTACTGGGCTTCCTCAAACCCGAATGCTCACTTTAGTCTTGTCAAAAGGAAAAGGAACAATTGTTTTGATGTAGGTCTGAAATGACTCCTGTCCAGGGACTACAGGTGAAAATTAACACTTGTAGCTACAACTTGGTACCATGCATCTTTCCTTTGAGAAGGTCAACGAAATCTTGAACATTGTCTCTGTATAAAATTAAAAAAAGGACTAGAGGTGTCCTTAATTTGCATGTGATTTGGGATTCCCCGCGACAGTTCACGATGACCGTGTTGAGTTTCGTGGACGTTTCTGAAACTGCCACTAAGCTGTTTCGACTGAATAGCTGTCCAGAAATGAGGAACCAGCTAGTTTTGATTTCTATTTCTATTTAATTTTGGGTCACAAGTCATTGTTTTGTTTTTTTTCCCCACAACATCTGTATTTATTTAGTTTTGGTGTGATTCAATGCGATCAGTCTCAGTGATCTGGCTTCACTTATATGAAAATGACTATAAAAAAGGTAATTATTATTATGATATATAAAAAAACCTAAAATGCTGTTTTCAAATAAGGATTTCACATAAGTGGGGGAAAAAAAACTGCAAACCAGCCTGCTAGCACGTGAAAAAGTAACCAGATGAAAAACAAACTCATTGACTTCTATCAGCCTGGAAATAATTAGAGAGCAACTTGCAAAACTTTGGGATTCCAGTGAAGCACAATGATCTATCACCCATAAGAAAACACAGGACACTGATGAACCTCAGCGATCCTCTGACCAATTACTTCAGCTTCTCAGTTGGCAGGTTTCTTCCAGCTTTGCACATCTACAGACTGAAATCTGAGCCAAAGTTTGAGACTTGGGTCCAAACTTGAAAATGCTTTCATTTAAAATCGTTGAGTTTTAGCTCTGGTTGTTTTTGGAAGATTAACATTCACTCCAGTCTACAGAAAAGTCTCTAGCAGGTTTTTCCTCCAGGATTAGCGTGTTTAGCTCCATCCTTCCTCCTATAAAACATCTCCAGAGCTTTTCGCCATCACCTGCATCTGTTAGGCTATGACGGGATGTTAATGGTAATGTGAAGTGCTAATTGTGAGATTCTTAAAGCTTGCTGTGTTGCTCTGTAGCTGTGTTTCAAAGATGCATTCCAGTTTGTGTTTGTAACTTGTTAACACTTCAAGATATTGTCTCTCATATAATGGAAAGAGCCTCAGGCAATGTGAACACACTTGGTCAGTCTAACATCTATTTTCTTCTAATAGTAGGCACTAATTGTTAGTCACAATACATTCAAATTTATTTCTTCTTTCTCTGGTTTGACAATTGATCCACCGCTCCTCCCCAAAGAATGCATATTGGACGTTTTTTGGGTAAAAAGTTATTTGTAAGAATATTCTACAGACGGTGGGTCAGTTCAGATGAAATAAAAGAATCCGAGTTGTCCTTCTCTCTGTCTTCCTCCTCTTTGATGTCATAAAACTTCACCCCTTATTTCCAGGCAAACCTCCATTCGGGCTTTAGCTGTTCTCTAAGATTTACTGCCAGGCGAGGTGAAGAATAACAATATTTCAAAGAGGCTCACAAAAGCCACAGACCGCAGAAAACGGAACATGCCTGTGTAGGATGGAAAAATGCTGAAATTTGTGCTGAATTTATTGAGTGCTAAAATTCCTGCCCATAGTTTGGGAACTGAAAAGCAACCGGCACAAGGCTCACAGGGTGGAGTTTATATGTTATCCCCAGATGTGTTTGGACTTTTTTCCACATATTAAAAAAATTTTATTTTTCTTAGTTCAACACCTTACGGGAGTGTTTGTGCATGCTTTTGTTGTTGTTGTTGTTTGGTCATTTCACTCACTCACTTCTACCAGTGGGATAAATTAGGTTTGTTGGGTTATAATATCACAGTTTAACTGTGCAGGAGGAAGTTATTTTGTCATTGGCGCAAAGAGTTATTATATTAATAGTAAATATAATGAAAATAGTCTACACAATAAGAAAGCAGCTAAAACAGAGATGTGTGAAAAGATCGTGCTAGGCTTTCAAAATAAAGCTCGCACATATTCTTCAAAATAAAAGCGTTAGTCTTTAGGTGTGCTCATTTCAAAACTAGTGGACTCAAACTCAGCAAGATAGGCATGATTCCACTAGAGTCACCCATGATGTATGTGGGTGACTCCAATTGCTCCTCCAGACTAGTGGCAGCAGCAATTAGCAAACACCTGGTGAAATTGGGCATCAGCTGGGCTCATCATAGGAACTACTTCTCTGTGAAACCCCGGTGAAGACCCAGGACACGCTGTAGGGACTCTGTTTGAACGCCATGGGGTTCCCCCAGAGGAGCAGGAACAAGCAGCTGGGGAGAGGAAGTCTAGGCCTCCCCTCTTAGGTTGCCACCCCCGCTATAGTTCTGCGATCGATTTAATACAAAATGAAAATTGCATTGCATTCTTTTTTTTTTTCCTTCAGCGTCACAATTAGGCAATGCTTTTTGTTTGTCTACCACATCTAATATTTTTAAAACATATTGAAGTTTGTGGGTTTTGCAAGACAAGACAAGGCACCGCGTGTGGTGAAATGTCTTTCAGAAATAAGTGTAAGCAGTTCCTATTTACGTGGAAGTTAATGAAAGCGTCTCAGCAAATTTTAGTCTGCTTTGTGAAAAGTGAAGTGAACCTTTGCTTCCCAAAAAGCTTGTTCACTCAGTGTTTAACCTGCATTTAAAAGGACCGGGTCAGCCTAATCCCCTTGTAAGTATTCACCCAGAGGGGAAATGACATAACTCTAGACACGAAGCCGTAATCAGCACAAAACATTGAGTCACAACCCGGTAACTTGCCTAACACCCAAGCTTTGTCTCAACACTCCAGCACAAAATAGCAAGTCTCCTCTTCGGCTCGCTGAGCCGCAAATAGAACATTTTTTGTCCTAATATGTGAGACGATCTTGTCACGACTGCACTCACAGAGTGTACAGTACATCAAGTTTTTGTTGTGCCTTGAGTCTCACAGTCTGCAACAGAAACACCAGCTGAACAAGCTCGGCGACAACACAGATTTCACTGTAAGAGAAACACAGGAGCCGAGTTTCAGATGCAAGAGAACAAAATCAATCAAGGACGCACTGGTTAAAAGCAAACCTCATTCACAACAACAACAAAAAATATAACGAGATGTGTGTCTGTTAAAGAAACACGCACATACTCCTGCACAGTTAACATAGTCGGGCATGATGGATCATGCTGCCTCTCCATCATTACGTTGAGTTTCAATAAATAATGCATGTTTCCTGACACCCTAATTACCTCCGCCCACACCCTTACACACACAAAGATGCGCACACAAGCCTTAAGTCATCGGCAGCTTTATCATGTCAACATCCTCGCTCATTCACTACTGAGGGAAGGCAGAGACGGCACCCGCAGCACAGCTTTCAGGTAGCTGAAGCAACAGCAGCCGTCTGTCCCTGAGCTCACACACTGATCGAGACACACACACACACACACACACACACTGCAGTTCACGCTGTCACGCATCCACAGAGAGTCAATAGCCCTGACTCACAGCTGAGTGAAATGTACAGCAGTGGATGTGAATCCTGTTTCCTGCAGGTCTGACTGGCTCGTGTATGTTTGGTGCAATGAATCACCATTCAGCAGAATTCTGCAGGACAAATATTTCAATGGGAACGTTTGACACCGAGCTGGAGATCTGTGAAAACAGATGTACCGAAACGAGCTCCTTATATAGCGGCATGCAAAAGTCTTATCTGTGTTGAAGTTTGTAGGATTTTGTCAAGTTGTAGCAACAAACCGTTAGTGTTTCGAAGGGATTTTATTTTATTTAATGTTTTTGTGATAGACCAACACAAAGTGGAGCATACCACTGAAGCAAAAAAGAGGAAACATACTCTTCAAAACAGAAAAAAAATAAACGCACCTTGGAATGCAAATTACATTCAGGTTTGGACTTTGACTGGGCCATTCCAACAGATGGATGTGTAACCCCAGCCGTACGTTTTGAAGGCAAGGTCTTGCTCAAGAGTGAGCATATTGAGGCATATAACCTCAATTTGCTGCCCGTCTCCATATCTGTGTATCAGTGTTTGTGAATGAGACTGGGTCAGTGTTGTTCCAGTCTAAAGTGCTTAAAGTGATTAGTGTGACCAAATAAAGAGCATGAAAATTCAAGTCTTTTGTGATAAAAAGGAAACTAGGTTTCTTCTGTCTTTCTGTTTTTTCCATGCAGGACATATTTTTGGATGGATTTCCTGCATCTCTGCAACTCCTCCAGAGTTACGTTGGGCTGCTCCCTGTCCAGTCTGTCATCTTCTGTGGCGCTTGTAGTTACACTGAAGTTTCTGTTGACATAGCATGAAAGAATCGATGGTGAGTTAACACTTTTGCAAAGCTCTGTTGTAATCAAAAGGCCTCGAGTTTAGAAAGAAGCGGGTAAAGAGTTCTAATTAACCTGTTGGTCTCAGGTTGTCATTCACAATGACAGGGGTGTCAAACTCCAGTCCTCAAGGGCCGCTGTCCTGCAGAGTTCAGATGTGCCACAGGTAAAAAACAGTGGAATGAAATGGCTTAATTACCTCCTCCCTGTGTAGATCGGTTCCCCTGAGCCTTGCTAATGACCTAATTATTCTTTTCAGGTGTGGTGCAGCAGAGGCACATCTAAAAGTTGCAGGACAGAGGCCCTTGAGGACTGGAGTTTGACACCCCTGTCACGAGAGGACCCAAATTTGGGTCCTCTCGTGACAGACAGGTTAAAAAGAATCATCCTGATGCACAAATCAACAAATTCTTTCGTGTGTGTTTGTGTGTGTGGGACGGCCTTTGTGTCATGCTTTGCTTAGAGTGCAAGACTTAAGAAGGTTGTTTTTGGCACCGTCTGCATGGTAGATTTTCTTTTTGTGCAACTTCTCTTTGTACTTCTTTGAAGTAATCTCACCCGGGTGCCACAATTCTGAATAGTCTGCCTTTCTGGACTCTTTGTTAAGTGTAGACTGATGGATATATGAACCCTGAATGCAGATGAATACAACTCCTTCTAATCCCATAACATAACTGATGTTTCACATCACAGCAAATACATAAGAGAGGGATGTGGCCCCAAAAAACATGTTTGGTGTTTTTAATGCACTCAGCATTCTGGAAACTTCTGTAACGTAAAGGCCGACATGAAATTCTTATGTCTGCTACTGATTGGAAATGTTTATCAAACAGAGATATGTAAAAACAGGAAGCAAACAAAATTGGTGTTTTGATTAATTTTCATGCTGGCTGATGTTTAAAGCAACAACTTCCTGTTTTGGTCTCTGGCTTGGGTTGATTTTTTGAGGCTATGTTTTTATTTTTCATTCTGTCCTTTGGGAAATTGAGGCAAGTAACTATTTTTGACCCAATTTCTTGAGAGTCAACCTATATGCAATATGTTTAAGCCCCCTCCAAACAAAAAGTCAGCATTTTTTTCTTTTCTCATTCTTCAGGTCATCAGACAAAAATGATAAAAGTAAATACAAAATGACGTTTCAAATTATGACTTCAGTTTAAGACAAAGCAGCCATCCAAACCAACCTCTCGCCTAATGACAGCTGGAGATGACCAGCACTTCACTACATGCAAGAGTGACCAGTTATAGACAACGAATACATTTATTGATTGGTGCTGTAATCCCTGTTTGGGCCTGTGAAATTCTGAAAATACGACACATATCCTGATGGAAATGATTTAAAACTGAGAATTCTCCTTTTGAAATGCTGAATTAGGAAAAAAAAAATACGAGTACCATATGTCAAACTTCAAATATTTGGATATATCCTTAAACATAAATTATTATATTTTATGTTCTACAATTCCATCCGAATCGTTTCCTTGTAATTACCATTACGGTTCTTCTCCGGGGATACGGTCCCTCGACTTCATTCCTTTGAAATATCTCGGTGCCTGTTTCAAAAACATCATGTGTACGCCTTTATGATGACACCCGGCTGTTGAAACTCAAACACAAACTTCAATACTGTTAACCCCCATTTTCAACATCCTTCAAAACTGATGAAATGCCCAGAAACGCGGGGCCTAATTTTCCGCAGCCACGCCGTCAATGGAGCACCGCTCAGCTTTCATCTCTCTCCCCGTGAGTTGTCGTGCAATCACATCATTAAAGGCCCCGCATTAGGTAATTTGTGGAGTGACAGCTTGTCGCTGCGTTCAGAACAGCTAGCGCGTATGTGCACACACAAACATTTCTCTCTTTTTCTTTTTTTGTCTTTTCTTCTTGTTGAACGCTTCCGCTCTCTGTCTCTCTCTCTCTCTCCCACAGGCCTTGCCCTGGCTCATACAGTGTGTTCAAATGCATGGGAAATAATTGGCCATCCCTTTCATCACAGGATTATGAGAATAAATCTCCTTTTGGAGGAGAGCAGCGCCAACAGTCATTGAAATCCTGTTACATGGAGTATTATCCTGCAACTAATTGCTTTTTTTTCCGAAAGCTAAGCCCCTCTCCCACTCGTGTTAATGCACTTTGATGAATTCATAACTGGTTCACTTCATGTGGAAGGAGTTCGAGGGAAGATGGGATTTGTGGAGAAAATTACCAACAAATAGTATTTATTTATCTATTTTTTATTACCATGTCTTTTGGCAGAGGGCATCTACTCGCTCATAAATATAATTAAGTGCAGGGATGTTTGAAGCAGGCTGCCCTGTTGGACAGCAGCTGTACATCATCTTTAATCAAGCAGCATCAAGGACATTAATGCAGGATGACAGTTTCATGTGCAATGCTCCCAAGAAAGGTTTCTGAAGAAATATTTTCAACGTAAAAAAAAAAATGAAATAAATCAAAGTAAAGGGCACTTAAGGGGAAGAGTGATGGGGAGAAGATTGAGAACAAAACAAATACGCAATAATAATATTAAAAGTTATTTTTAGCCATGTCTTCTGGCCTGTCCATCAGTTGGGCCAGTTCGTTGGTTCACTCTTATAAAAGTCTGAAAAAGATTGCTATGATCCTTAAAATCTTGCAAATCAAAAATATTTACAGAACGCCACTGAAGTTTAGTGATTGACATAAACCTTTATTGATCCCTGGAGGCTCTTCCAGCAGTAGAACTCATGATTAATAACGACATTTACTTTTAGTGCAGTTTTGGCTGCTTTTCAATGTCGCTGTCATGTGAATTTCAATATAAAGCTGCTTTCTAAAAGGTGTTTTTGAAAGATTTAGAGAACAATGCTGGTAAAATTACCTATATGCCTTGAATTGCATTGCAGTGATGCTGCTGGCATGAGAGCTTGTCTTGCTTTCTTACAGCAGTTTGTGTACTTTTATATTTAAAATTACATTTTTCTAAACGTTTTCGTCTCTATGTAGAACAATGATTTGAAAAGCAGCTTAGTTTGCAAGGCTTCATGAAAATCTGACCTCAGAAAACTTCTGCAAAAGAATTGCTTTGCTTGAATGAGTGACTTTATGCTAACAAATAACTCTCTTAGGTCTGGCTGCTGACTCTGCTCGACGTAAGATGGAAGGTTTTGCATTCTCACTCCTAAATTTTTGAATTTTTATGTTCCCATAATGCCAAGATCCAAATTGTTTCTTAACTCTGGAGTAAAGAAAAATGTTTCGAGCAGATGGACCGATTTACTCTCACAGATATCACTCACTGTTTCTGCTCACAAGATCTCTAAGGGAAGTAAAAATACTTCCTCTATCCTATTCCGTGTAGTTAAAAAAGCCTGCACATTCATTCAACAAACTTCTGCTAGAAAAGCGTTTTGTCGTGACATGGCATTTCTTTTTGAATATCGAGTGAACAAATGTTTGTACCATGAAGCTACAACCGATGATGGCTGACAAAGGTCGTGAATTATACATTATTACCAAGAAAGCAAAGCACAGAGACTCAATGAAAGTCTTACAGTCAACTGAACATGAAATAAGGGCTGAAAATGGAAATCCAAGTTGTTGGGTTTACCACAAAAACGGGGCATCATGGTAGAATGAAAACTTGCTTTTTAAAAGGATTGTTGGTTTTGGATTATGTTCTTAATATAAAACGTTACAGAATACTACATTGGCATTCTCTAAATTATGGCAGCACAGGGAACTTACAAATCCTGGCTCCTTAACCAACAACCCCATATTTCTTGGAGCTAAGCAGAAGTCAAACTTGTAGCAATCCATCAGAGCAACTAGACAAAATTCCCCGTGTTTCAAAAACTTTCTTCCCCACATCCCCACCATGAAAAAGAATTGTATAATTTCCCCACTTTCCTCAGACAATAAAACCGCAGTCGGTTCCAGTTTCCTTTTCTGCATGTCATTAATTCCACTGTGACATCATGGAGTCCTCTCGTCCATGCAACTGCTTGTGCAGCGGCGGCGATTGGCCAAAAGCTGTACGAGCGCGGGAGTGACGTGTGCGCACGGTGGAAACAGCGTTTCCAAACACACATGCATGCACAATCGCTATCCACTTCCTATCAGCAACAGGAAACCCCTTGAGTCATCATGGAGCGGCGCTCTGAGAGTAAAGCAAACAATTTCAATGAAATCATGTGGTGGCTGGTGAATGACAGGGAGGAATTAAGAAATGACGTTCCTGGGAGGCGGAGGGAAGTGAGCTGAGCTTTTCAAGCGAAATTCTGCTGATGACAAACAAGGTTCCAATTAAGTGGATTCCACAGAAAGGAAAAATGTTTCACACATGAGTTTGATGGGTCACAATGATTTATGGGTTTTCTCCAATGATCAGTCGATCTAAATTTGTCTCAATGGTTCGTTGTGTACCTGACCTAAACTGGAGTTTTTGTTTTGTGTGTTTAGTGTTAAGAGGATTTTCATCAGGAGTAATCGTTAACCAAATCCTCGAAACCCAAAGGCATCTTTTTATAGAAATGAAAGGTAGATGTTGAACATGTTGAAACTATTTACATTTTTTTCCCCTAAAGATAGATATTAAACCTCTGTCTTTGTTTTCGCAGCATTTCGACATCAGTAATCGTCTTCGAGTGGGTGTGTTTTCAACTTTGGTCATATTCTCAGATTATTTAGATGGAACAACATTTTCTTTTCAATTACTTTGTTCCTGGAGGGAAAGCCAGGCTTAAATTGTAATTGAATTTCAATCTGGAGTACGTTCATCCTTTGTCTTCCCATTTATCCGGGGTCAGATCCCAGAGGTAAGAGGTCTAAAAGAGGAGCTCAGACGTCCCGCACCCTGGAGACAGTCTAGCGTTCTCCAGCTCATTCCAAAAGGTTCCAGGGTCATGGAGCGGGATTAGGCGTATTTCTGTTTTCAAAGCACAAAGCTCTGCTGACAGGCTCTCCCAAGGTAAGGGATGTCCAAGCTGCGGCCAGATGCAAAACAATGCAGAGTTTCTTTTCTCGTTGGTTTTGGAGGAAAAAGCGCTTATTTTTGGCGTTCCCAAGAAATCTCTCGGTAATTGTGGCGGTACGTCGTTGTTTGATGCTGTATAAATGCTCTAAACACACCGAGAGGTGATAACGCCGAGACGGAAGGAAGACGTAAAGATTTGTGTTAAAGTCAAAGTGATTCACAGGGGAGATGCAGAGACCTGATGTTTCAGCCAAAACGTTGAACTGAACTTGAACTGTTTTGTTATTTTTGTTATTTTTTTTATTCTCAAATTATCCTTAAGATTTAAAAAAAAAACAATAATATTTTGTTTAACTTGAACTTTTGGTTCTTTGTTTTGAGGAAAAATTCAAATAAGATTATCCAAGGACAAAAGGAATATTAAACAAAACAAATATTGGAATATCAAAAGGTTGTTTTTCTTAGCTAACAGGACATTTGAGTCTTGTTGTCTCCATGTGCTCCTTTGAGCAGTATTGCATTTTTACGTATTGTTTTAACTAACTTTTTCTACTCAGGCGATCTTATGAAGACATCTTGAGTTTGCATTTTGTGTGGCGTCCTCGAGTGCTGAGAAAAGTGCCTCCCAAAGGGGAAAAAAACCTGAGAAGTTTGAACATATTTGGTTTTGATTTCAGTCACTAAGGGATGTCAGGATGTCAGAATTCAAGTAAACAATTGGAACAATGAGATAATAGGGGGCAGAGTCTTTCGTTTGCTCAGTGTCAGGTCACAGAGTTAACGGGGCTGAGAGACGAACCCGGACATCCGTCTTTTATTCCAGCTCATGCATTCATCCAGTTCTAGATCTCCCCCAGAGTTTTATTACAGTGGGATGTGTTTGAAAACCCCCCAAAAAAAAAAAAAAAACATGTGTCCAGATGGCGACCTGATTAGATGCAACAAAAAAAAAAAACATCTCGGTTGATTCCTTTTGATGTTGAAGGCCCGTGGCATCGTCTCTCAGCTCGCCACAGAAGGAAGAGCTCCTTGATCTCACTTTATTTCTGATTCCCGTCATGAGAAGGAGGAAGATCATTTCATTTACCTGCAGCATCCACATATTGTTAATTCTCTTTTGCCTTCAAGTCCTCAATTTGTGTGTCCACCTTCTCCTCCTTTCAACCATGAACAAAATGTCACACTACTTCTCCCCTTAAAGGATTTTTACACCTGAGCAGGATTTACTTGTATGATCTCTATTTTTCTAGCACTGTGTTCAGGTTATCTGTCCTTATCACCCACAGTTCTTCAGAAGCACACGATGTAGAAGGTTGAAATCTGTCTAAGGAACTATATATCTTCTGAAATTTCAAAACTTTCCCATTTGTTCCAAGAATTTGTTTAAAAATAGTTTCTCTCAGTTTGTGTGTGTGTGTGTGTGTGTGTGTGTGTGTGTGTGTAAGTGTGTGTGTGAACATGAAAAAAGTAGTTAAATAATCCTCCATTAAGGCCATTCAGAGAATGAAGGACAGGCTTCTACAGAAAGCATGAAAGAAAAGCAAGTCGTGCCGCTGTTGATCGTGATTTCCTGTTTTTTTTTTTTTTTTTTAAATAGCTGACTGAGTTAAAGCTGGAAAAGCATAAAGAGAATCAGCAAAATCATAACACCCACACTGCTGGACTTCTATGAAGAATTAGGAACTTTTCAAGCCGTTGAGGTCGACTTATATGTGAAGTTAACCGTGCACGCAATTTCTAAAACTCCTAAACTTTCGCTTTTATTCCAAGAATTTGTTTAAAAATCGGTTCTCTCCGAGTGTGTGTGTCTCTGCGTGTGTGTGTGTGTGTGTGTGTGAACATGAAAAAAGTAGTTAAATGGCCCTCCAATAACCAAACAGTGACCAGTACAAAAGAGAAAACTTCAGACACAAAAACCCATCATAAAAATTAAATAAGCCACTTGAAGTACAGGGGGAAATTTCAACCTTTTCGAACCACGTGAGATACAGGGACCGATTTGACACGCCTGTCAGTGGTACTTAAATATGAACCGCATTTCAGCAAAATATTATTCCTTGAAACTGCTTCTTTACAAGCTCTTGAGATAAAAGTTTCTTGTGAATGCACTTTCAACATCATGTCCCCCCCTCTTCTTCTACAGCTTCGCAGAAGACCTTTAAGGAAGTCTTTCTGCTGAGTATGTGCAAACATGACAACTCCCCTGTGTGAGAAGAAATGCTCTCAATCAATAGGGAACCATCTGGAGGTATATGTTCCAATAAACGTGGTTTTGGTGCACCGTAAAAACCCGAGCAGAGCGTACTGTAAAATTTGAACCAGATTTTGAAACCCGAGTGGGTTTTGAAATACAAAAACACATGTATGGCCAAGAGGGCAATCAGGCTCATCTACAGCCTCGCAGATGAAAGACATTGTGATGGACAAGTTGGGATAACTTGCAAAGGGAAGGCAGCATGTCTTGGCCAGACTAAAGTCTGGAGCAATTCCACATGAAACAGTCTCCATCTCAGCTCCTGGTTTGATTGATTGCCCTTGAGGTCACCGGAGGTTGTAGAAACAGAGCGCATTCATCAGAGGTGGTTACTGTGGTCCGATGACTAACTCCACACGAGACCTCAGCGTTTAAGTTCGCAAAGTTTTCAGAGTGCAGAGGTCAGGATGTACAGTAGAGCAGAATCGCACGCATGCGAGACCAACTTTTTTATTTCAGAGGCAGACTTTACACCCAGGGGGGAAATAACTGTGCAGTTCAATATCCATTACACGTCTGTATCTCACTTTCGTCTGCAACGGGGTGTCAGCTTGCCAAAAGCGCTGAAACAACAGGAGAGTCAGACATTTGGGAAAATCTAATTTTACCCTTATATATATATATATATATATATATATATATATATATATATATATATATATATATATATATATATATATATAAAAGCACAGCCTCTGGCTTTTCATATAATAACTAGAGTCAAATAATTGACTTTCTAGAACCCTCCACCTCTCAGCTGCATACACTATTAGGTTATTTTATATCTATTGTATGTCTTGTGTAGGTTCAGTGAGGAGGTCATTGCTTGGCAGAACATGAAAACAAACGTGTCTGATGTCGTTTTGCACACCAGGCAATTACTCTGCCTGAACCTTGTGCTGGTTGTTTGTTTCCCCTGTGTCTTTGGTTGATCCTTGGGTTTGAGTCAAACAAAGCTCTTAAACTGTGACTCATACAAAATCAGAAAATAAACAGGAAAAAAAAAAAACTAACTAACTTAACAATAATTGTTTTGACCTAACCTTCGAGTATGGAGACTGCTTGTATCGCACATTTCTTTGCCAGTGTAGTTTGCAGCCATTTTTAAACGTCTGTCATTGAAAAGACTCAGTTTTTTTTCTGCCAGACCATCTGTCATCCCTCTATCAACTGTCACCGTGGTATCAGGGGGGTTGGTGCCTACCTCCAAACAATACGGGAGCAACCGGCTTGATACACCCTGGAGAGATTGTTAGGCTCAACACATAAATACGTTCTTACCTCCAATTAACTATGTTACTATGTAACTATGTTACCTTGTTACCCCTCCACACTTCTACCCCTTAGTATCAAGTGTCTGTATCACTTGATTTGGTTAGACACAACATTTTGGATAAGGTTCAAGTAGAAAATACTTCCTCTTTAGTTTTCCAAATCCCAAAGAAAGCACTTTATAGTGATCCACTGACCAAGCATTGAAAAATAATTTGGGGATTCAGACACAGCTTGGAAACACTTTGGTTACATTTTGACTTGAACCTTTCAAATCAGCGAAGTGAAGTGGGAACACGAAAAACAAAAAAAAACAAACGTTTAAGATGAGGGGAGTCAAATTTAAATGCAGCTTTAATCACAAAACATTAAGTTGAGGTTACAGCATCCTTCTGGTATGTTCTTATAGAGGATGTTGCATACTTTGTAGAAAAAAGTCTATCATCCTAATGTCTTTAATACAAGTATGCTGAACAGCAGATGCAGATAAATTAAGATTTTGCTCCAGCAGAAAGGTTTCGACTCCCAGATTTTGTATCTACGGTTGAACTCTTGGTGTGGTATTCAAGTAGCGCCCCTCCCTTTTTTATTATTATTATTATTATTATTATTATTATTATTATTATTATTATTATTTCTGTCTGTTTACATTAAGAAAGATTACCCAGCAGCAACACTGATTCCCAGCGATGGCTGGCTGTCAGCCAAAGCAGACTTTTAACTATTTTCAAAGCAGATCAATTCCCAGCCTGTCTGTATGGCTGCCAGCAGCGAGGGACTCTTCTAATTATAACAAGGGAGAGCATGGTCTGAATACTGTTTTCTTTTGCAGCTTGCCGGGGACTCAGTTACACTCCCACACAGGCACCGAATAGATAAATATAAGACATACACCTTCATATGCAGACAACAGAAGGCTGCAGCTTAACATAATTTACATCATAAAGAGTCAAATGAAGTCTAAACGTCTTGGGAGAATCTTATAAGGTGACCTCAACGCATCTCCTGTCTGGGGCAGAATAGACGACACTGGGTCGATCGCAATGAGACAAGAAGTTTTATAGAACCTGTAATGAGTCTAGATTACTCCAGTTTATATCTGAGCGATCCATTTAAATTAATAATAAACAACCCGGTTTAGGTTTGATCAATCTAAGTATGCTACAACGACCAGATGCAGTTCAAATTAAAGGAAAATCTCTGAAATAGTTGCCCGTTTAGCACTATAAAGCAGAAACAACTTTGGAATTGTTTGTGGCTAACGACTAGCTATCTTTTGTGCATTCCCAAAGTGGTTGTGCTTAATTTGTCACTCTTTCTTAGCTCCAAAGTGCTGCATGTGATTTAAAAGTAGGAAACTGAGGATGTAAAACATCTGTCTGCTGAATCTCAATTTCACCTCCAGCATTCAGATGTTAGGGTCCAAATGTGGCGTAGACCACATTAAAGCATGGATCCATCCCGCCTTGATCAACAGTTGAAGCTGACGGTGAGAGGGGTTATTGTGGTGTTGGATAAATTATCTTGGCAAACTTTGGGTTTTTGAGTATTCTGTAAAACCCCCACACCCTACCAGAGCATTGTTGTATTGTATTCCAACGACCTCACCAGATCTTAAGCCGACAGAGCTCCTTTGGGACGTGGTGGAAGGGGTGATTCATATCACCAGTGTGCAGCTGACAAATCTGCACAAAACTGAGAGTGATGCTCTCCGGTCAACACGGATCCAAATTTCTGTCGAACGTTTCGTCAATCTTGTCGAACCTATGCCAGAAAGAGTAAAGACGCTTAAAGGTAAAAGGGGGTCCAAAAGTCATCCCATGAACTACAGTGTTAGGTAACAGACTTTACTTTATTATTAAACATTGTGCCGTCTTAATGTCTATATATTTTGGCTACACCCTTACAAACTGTCACTGCGTGGAGTCTTGGAAAAGCTTTCTTAATCACAGCCAACACAAACAAGCCTATTTTTCTTGTGAACACCTGAACTCTGTGTCACACTGAAACAAACTACAGTCACACATCCTTTCTTTGATGTCAGACAACAATGACCCTTTCGGCCTGAGAACTGCTGCCGCTGCTCCTACAATAACGACTGTTCAAGCTGTTGTTTGGGACTTTAAAAGAAAAAGGAAGAAAAGACATCAGGAAACCTGTTCCTGTGCCTGCTCTGCTGCATGACAAAACACACTTGTTCACCGACACAAACGCACACACATCAATCAGCCTGGTGAGTCACCTTCAGGTTTTTTTGGTATCGTAGGACGACCACTGCACAAAGAAAGAATGTGAGACCTAAAAATAACAGCCATCATTCCTGTGGAATCTGCGGCTCATCCCATGTTTGGCCAGCCTGCGGGAACAGGTTTCTGTGACCTTTCTGAGTAGAGCAGGACCCAGCTGCTGTGACCTGGTTAAGTGTGTGACCTCCTAGAGCAAAGGAGCCGGGCTGCAAAATGTAAAGAGAGAGACATTTCTGAAGTGGCAAGCTTCTGTTTGGAAGGAGGAGCTGTTAGAAAGTGCAGACACACACACTCACTCTCACACACACACACACACACACACCCAGAGAGGCCAGCTGGTGCGTTTCGGAGAACGCTCAGCAAGCCTCTGCCGCAGCGACCGTGCTTGTTCAACATCATGCAGTGGGGGGGGGGAGAGAACTCTTGCACAACACACACATGCAGTCACGCGTGTGTTCACACCCCGACAAAACACATCATTGTCCACGTTGCTAATCACTTCATGTGCTGCCGTCTTCGACGGTCTCCTTCACGGGAATGTTTTCGATCTGACTTAGTATTCTATCTGCTCTTCACCCCGCAGTCTCCGGCTCTCACCCTCTGAAGCAACAGCCCCATAGCTCACTTATTATATTTTCTCGAGAATGTTGCATCAGCTGAACACAGATTGCATATCTGTCTCTCCTCTCCTCGGTGGTATTTTTTTGCAGTCATCTTAACTTCAGATTGCTTACAGTTGGTGTTGTTTACCGAGCCACGGTGGCATCCTTTATATGTGAATGCTTATAGCCCAGCGCTGCTGCAGTTTTATGGGGGTGAGTCATGTTCACATAACAAACAGGCCCTGCATGGGAAAATACTGTATCACACAGGATGCAGAGTTAAGCCGTGTGTTCAGTCCACACCTGAGGCTCTGCAGGGGGCTTGGGAGTTCAAAAGTTACAACAAAGCACACCGGCAGCAGAAAACAAAATGCGAGGCAGACACCGACACTTTGAGTTCACAGATAACGTTGTTAGTTTTTACAGGATGAATTGTGATTTATGTGAAGAAGAACAGAAAGTCACAGTGGTTTGTTGAAGCCCTGCGGCTTTCTTTTCTTCTCCGTTCCTTCAAAACCAGTAAAAGAAAAGTTCAACAGGGACGCCGCTGAGAGCTTTACGGCAGCAGGAATGACCACTGACCTGATGCCAGGGACTTTCTGTGTCATTACAAAAAGTAAATCACATCCCTTCCTTCTATGTGAAATGACATTGTGTGTTTAAAATTTTGCGGTCACAGTTTTGTTGTGTGCTTTGCAAACCAGTATGGGTTTCCTTGTCATTGTGTGTTTCTTTTTTTTTTTCTTATTTCTTATTTTTTTTATCATGTGGTTTGATTGCCGTTTGAAAGGTTCCCGGTATGTTATTGGTTTTATGTTGAAGTTGCGTGTGTTTCTGAATTGTTGTGCTTGCAAAATGTGGTGTTGGGTTTGCCTTTCTATTTTCCTCTGCAAGCTCCCTCAGCGGTGGTTTGGGGTGTGTTGATGTGCTGCATCTCAGCGTGGCGCACCAATGCGACTGACAGGACGGCCCTGCAGAGGACAGTGAGGGGAACCGAGAAGGATCTCCCAGAACCCCTCACGCCTGTGAGACTGCAGCGCATTTTGTTTCCCTCCACAAGTTGTTAAATCGGTGATAAGATGATGAACTTATGTTGTATCTGTTGTAGATTTGCATTTGTTTGTTTGTTTGTTTGTTTGTTTGTTTGTTTGTTTGTTTGTTTTATACATTAATCTTTTAAACTAACCATTGCCTTGGGAATTGGGGATAACCAAATGTAGCTCAAACTCGTTTTATTTGGAAGTTTGGATCTTCAAATTAAATCCGAATCGTCATCAACCAGTCACGCTTCAGGCAAGTGTTATTATTATTATTATTATTATTATTATCCACTCCCCACTGACTGCATAAGGTGAGGGATACGAAACGTGGCACCGTGCGTGGTGAGCTGACAGCCGAAGCTGGTTGTGTTTGTATCTAAGAGGGGGAAAAAAAATAATAAAATACAAGTACAACATGGCGATGTAAGAGCAGAATATTACGAAACGCCTGAGTCAGACAACAAGTTAGAGATGGTTAATTATTGTCTAGGAGCCTGCTTAATGATGTAGGCATGATAAGGTTGACTGACACATGATCTCCTCATTCCTGGCAGCTGCTCCGGTTCTTGTTGTATCAGCGCAATCTCAGAAGTGAGCAGGAATGTGGAGACTCGCAGCGCCCTGTTAAAACTCCCTCTGCCTCATGCCCGCTTGGAGCGCCTTTCTTTTCTTTTTTCTTTCCTTTTCTTTTTTTAAAAATACGTAAGCTGGAAGGTAACAGTGGGCAGAATCATCACACAGACGGGCTGAGCTGGAGTCTATGCTGTTACTGGATTGCTCAACGCTTGTGTCACCAAGAGGCTGGACTGGTCGGGCGGAGTGTTTGAGCTCAACATCAGTGGAGCGCACTCACTCTCAACCTCTGCGAGTGAGGCGGTCTCTTTCTCTCTCTCTCTCTCTCTCTTCCTCTCTTTGTCTGTCTGTCTTTTCCCTTCTTTCTCTGTCGGAGCTTTTCAGGATTGGATTCCCCCCACCCCCCTCTCTCTCCCTCCTCACTGAAAGTACCTCTGAAGAGCAGGACGTTGGATTTTACTGTTCTGAGAAGTCTCCGACGGGAAGAAATGGAGCGCACAGTTGACATATTCTGCTAGGACGCATCTTGAACAAGTGGACTCCCTCTTCAATTTCTGAATCTCATTTTGTCCTAAATGGTGAATCGGCCCTTCAGGATGAACTTGCAGTGCAGCAGCCCGGTGGTTCCCTGCATCCGCAGAGTCGCCCACAAGCGCCTGGACTCGGACGATCAGCCGCCGGCGAAATGCGCGAGGCTGAGCGCCGATTCGGGGGACCCGCAGGGACTCCTCGGCACGTCCCCCAGCTCCCCGGTCAGCCCCGCAGCCAACCCGGTCCCCGCCACCCACCAAGGACCGTCCAGGATAGGAGCGTTCTTGCTGCTGCCCCTGGCGGACCGGGAGAGCCTCCACGGCGCGATGAACACCGACACCGGCGATGAGCTGCTGTGCAAGGTATGCGCAATCCAGGGCATTGTGCAATTTTCTTTCAATGAATGATGTTGCTCAATCGCCCGTCTGACATGTTATCCGTATTTAGCGCACTTTTTTTTTCTTTTTTTTTTCCAGCAAATGTCATTCTCACGCGAAATCTGTTGACACTTTGCGTAATAACAGCGGTGTTGCTTAATGTTTTTTTTTTTTTTTTTTTTTGAGGGTCCTCATGAGGCCGATCAGCTGGAATAAATAACAAATAAACAGTCGCACGCCGACTTGCTTTGTGTTGTGGAAACGCTATCTCTCTCTCTCTCTCTCTCTCTCTCTCTCTCTCTCTCTCTCTCTCTCTCTCTCTCTGTCCGTCCTCAGCACCACAGCTCCATACTGTCTGTCAACTCGGTGTATTTGCATACACGTCACTGCATTACGCCAGGCTGTGACAAACACACAGAAATGCAAACATGTATGGGAAAGATGGAAAGCGATGATAGGGATGTGCCCAGATAAGGAAATATCCCTGCGCTGCTCCACTTTTGTGTGTGTGTGTGTGTGTGTTTTCTCTCTCTCCCCCTTTTTCCACTGTGCATAGAGTACAGTGGATGCGTTTGGCTTTGTTGTTTAATAAAAGTTAATCGCTTCATGTCTGAGTGACTCATTCGCAGAGGCGCATCTAAAAAGTTTTGCAAGAGGGTGAAGGGGGGGGGGGGGGTGCAAAATGGGGACCACTAAAAATTTATGCTGTGGCAAATCAAAACGTCATGACAGAATCTACAGTTTCATGTTATGGTTGCACTTAAAACCTATCTGTAAAAAAAAAATAAAATAAAATAATAATAATTAAAAAAAAAACTAAG
>NW_015115453.1:39790-50865 GCF_001443285.1 Poecilia latipinna
TACAAAAGACATTGGGAGGGGGGGAGGGGGGGGGGGGGGTGCAAAATGGGGACCACTAAAAATTTATGCTGTGGCAAATCAAAACGTCATGACAGAATCTACAGTTTCATGTTATGGTTGCACTTAAAACCTATCTGTAAAAAAAAAATAAAATAAAATAATAATAATTAAAAAAAAAACTAAGACATTTAAGTTTTTAATCGGCTGACTTGATGTGTTCAAAAATGTATTTTGTTGCTTTAATAAGATGTAGTGACTTTGATCTTAAAATGCTGTGACTCTCATATTTTTTTAATAAGTGATCTTTTTGTGAGTGGCAGCAGGAAGGACGAAAATGAAAGTACATAGAAATATAAATAAAGGAAAATGTTTCAACTCATAGCAAATGACTTTCATTTTGACTCTTCAATTCTAAGAAAGAAAAAAATAGCATTATGCATGAGTTGGCTGTAATTTCAGTTAATGTATAAAGGTGTCCGGTGCCTCCATTAGCCCACAGCATGATGACACTACTGCTTTTTTGTCACCCTTTTGTGAAACTCAGTAGATATCCTGTTTTTTTTTTTTTTGTTTTTTTGTAAATTCACCACTATATTTGCATACCTCACATGATAACAATCCCACTCTCTCCACTTTTCTCTAACTTTCCGCCCTGCGTCTTTGTCCCTCTTCCTCGTTCTCCGATCCCTCTGCCAGGTGTTCGACATGGGGGTGTACCAGGAGAAGATCAGAGCTTACGGCGTTCTGCCGCCTCACAGGAACGTGGCTGGCATCAGGGACATCATCCTGGGGGAGCGCAAGGCCTACGTCTTCCTGGACAAGGACTTTGGGGACATGCACACCCTCGTGAAGAGCTGCAGGCGCCTGGACGAGGTGCAGGCCCGCAGACTGTTCCGGCAGGTGGTCCTGGCCGTGGCACACTGTCACCAGGCGGGCATCGTGCTGGGCGACCTCAAGCTGCGCAAGTTTGTCTTTGCGGATGAGAAAAGGTGAGATCAACTGGACAGGAGGCTGTTTTAAGGTCGACTATGTGGGGAGATTAACAGGACAGTTCAGGTATTAGAAAGGAAGCTCTGTTGGCATGTTAAAAGCAGTTGATGTCCTAACTCCCTTAATACTCTCATGGTGTCTTTATTTAGTGTAAATCCACTCTGATCGGCCCCTTGCCAGGGAAAGACTTTAATTTAAGTTGCAGATGGCACTTAACTCAGAAACAATGTTTAACTTTTTTTTTTCCATGCTCAAAGAAAGAGCCAGTTTATACGGACTTTTCCCTGATTTCCAATAAGGAATATCACTTTGCATGTCTAATTTCTCACCCAAATGAATTAGAGCTGACAACCGCTGAACCTTTTTGTATGGTTCACGACTACATTAAAGTGATGGGTCCGAATTTTTAAAGCAAACCAATCGCCGAGTTGGCTGTAATCTGCAACTTCACCAATAGATGGCTCTATATTGCACGCTTTCCTCCTTCAAGAAAGTAAAAAAAATGAATACGGCACACTTTACGCTGCGCAACGTTCCTCCTTTCCACACTGCAAATTTGCTCAAGCACATTTTTTTATTATTATTATTGTAATCTTGATGTAACAGTGAGGTTATTTTGTTTGAATGGTATTAAACCTGAATGGCTGCAGTGTAGTGGCACATGCCAGTGAAAGCCCACAGCCAGCACGGCAGCAGCTGATACACACAGATCCGTGTGTTCGGATCTGGATGTGGGAACAGATAGAGTAGGAGGTTCTGTACTTGTGGAGGCAGACTGCTCAGCTTCCCAGATTTTCGCCTTCTCTGTCTGTCTCCCGTCCTCGCCTGCGACGTGTCCCTTTGTGTGCTCGCGTTCTGTTTGTTTTGCATGTGTATGTGCCTGCATGTGTGAATGTGGTGGGCGGCGGTTTTGGCAGAGCCGCGAGACGAGGCTGCTGAATGAGACGATCGTACCCTTCTGCAGGCCGTCGCATTCGAAAACATTTATTGCTCATTATTTATTAATAAATTACATCATAGCTGCGCCGCAGGAGAACCGATGGCTCCGACTGGGTTTCATTCACACGCACTTTTCTTGCACGGAGGAGTAGTTCTGATGCTTTGAACCGGCTCCCACACACACAAACACACACACTCAACCCACACGTATGCTATTACTTGTGGGTGCTACGTTCCGTTCAGGAAATCACTCAAAACATTTTCCAACTAAATTATTTGTTTCATCTTTTAGCCCTCCTGTAACCCTGTTTCTTAGAAGCACCAGCTTATTTCGCTCCTCCACCGACGTTCCCAAACACACATTTCCATGAAGAATTATCATCGCTAAGCGTCTCCAGCCGTAACCTCGGGGTTGGCAGGGTCACAGTGGATGAATAAGAGCGGGGAACCACTGAGAGGAGTCGAAGCTGCTTGTGCCCCTCTAATAGCTATACCGCTGCAGAGTGATGAGTCACAGTGTATATGTGCAGAGGAGAAGAGGAGGGAGGGCTGCACAGCTCTTTTTCCTCAACCTTAGGTGTTTGTTCATACATGCTGAGGTTTGAGCTAAATTACAAATAAAGCTGCGATGCGCTCTTGCGCCGGCGATTTTCTTACCAAAAAACCTCAAACACACTCGCCACCTTAAGAACTTTGGCAAGGTTTTACCCACATCTCTGCGACATATACTTCGAGAAAACATAATTCCAAACATCCACAGGCATACAAGTGTGGTACGAATCTGTATGATCTCACTCTTTCCTTAGAAACATTTCTGTAAAATCTACAATTCGACACCTTCAGAGCCATGATACATAAGCTGTGATGCAATGCCCTGGCCGACAAAGCTGCTTTCCAGGCAGAGTCACCAAAAAAATTCACAACAATCTGATGAATGCTGTCCTCATTGACACGCACACGCACGAGCGGACGCGCGCATGCAGATACGGAAAAACAGAGTGCAGATGGAGGAGTCAGTTTAGGGAAGGTGAATAGTGCTGAGAAGCATGCAGAGCTTGAGTGCCGGGCCAGCCCTCCTCTCCGTGCGTCACTGATGTGGCAACAGCCATTTGAGGGTAATTATGGCACGGCTGGCGCCGCCAGTGTGGGACCCAGGTGCAGATAGCCTGGGCTCGAGACGTAGCCGGAGAGAGTAGAGAAGATATGTTCTCTCAACAGAGGGGGATGACTCACTCTCTCCACTCCTTTAACTCTCTCTGTTCTGATTCTCTTTCTGCCTCCATCCCTCTTTCTCCTTCACCGACTTATCTCCTCCACTATCTGGCTGCTTGAATATCATTTGCTCTCCGCTCCGGCCCTTCTGGCTGTCACCCTTCCCGTGGTGATCAGTTTTTCTCCTCAGCTGCTCTTTTATTACCGCTGAAGGGGTTGCCCAGATTTTGCGCTAAATAGAAAATACTTTGTGACTCTCTGTCATTTTTGCTTGACAAAAATCGCTTCGTGCCTTGTAAACGTTGCCTAGTCATCGCTGGGATGATGACATTTTGTTTCCCCTGAAAATGGAAAGATGCTCGCGTTCAAAGCCGCGCGTGCAGTTAGTTTATTTTATTGATACACATGCTTCTCTTCAAACAATCCGTGCTTACGTGGGCCTGAGCATTTTTGGCCCAGAACTGCTTTAGCCGTGCCGTTGTTAGTGTAAGTGTTGCCAACCTCATCAGCAGCTGTATGTGGAGCATCGATATTAGTTATTGATTAGATTCTTGCAGACGTTGCAGACACATTTTTTTAAAATATCGGATCACTATTAATTTATAAGAGTATTCATGCACTGAGATTTAAAAGTCTTGAAGTCTTTCCTGGGGTTGAAACAGAGCAGAAAATCTCTGGCCCACAGTTGCTCTGCTCCAGGACTAAATGCATGTGTCATTTACATGCCTAAATATAGCTAGCAGAGTGTGAATAAGGAAGGAGGAGAGTGCTGCAGTTTTATATTTATATGAGTGTTTATGTGGCCAGGCTAGTGCCAGGAAGTTACTGGAAATTTGCTTAGGCAGCTCTGTTTCTTAAACAAGAGTCGCTCAGCCGGTCTTGGGTCAGAGTGAGGTCACTGGAGGTTGGTATGCAAATATGTGTGCTGCCGGTATCTAGACTGTCTGCCCATCTGTTGCTGTGCAGATTAAGGCTAAACAGAAGATGTCATAATACATAATAACTAAAGTTCCCTGCTCTCCTTGTAGGTTGAAACAGAACGGGCTCTGGGCGTCTTGAGTTCTAACGATTTCTCAAATTTGTTCCTATAGGACACACGTGAGACTAGAGAGCCTCGAGGACTGCCGCATCCTGGAGGATCCCAACAGAGACTCTATGTCAGACACCCACGGGTGCCCTGCCTACGTCAGCCCCGAGATCCTCAGCGGCTCAACGCCGTACTCCGGCAGGATGGCCGACATGTGGAGCCTGGGGGTCATGCTGTACACCATGCTGGTGGGTCGCTACCCCTTCCACGACCCAGACCCGGCCACTCTGTTTTCCAAGATCCGCAGGGGCCAGTGCTGCTTGCCGGAAGGCTTGTCGCCGAAGGCCAAGTGTTTGCTCCAGAGCCTGCTGAGGAAAGAGCCTTCAGAGAGACTAACGGCGGCCGAGCTGCTTGCTCACCCGTGGTTCCACCTGCCGCCGTCGCCACAGGATGTAGCATCGGGTGAGCAGGAGGTGAACTCGGCGGAACAGACAGTGCCATCCTTTGAAGTGGAGGAGAACGACGACCTGTTCTGTTGACAGACGCGGCTGAGAGCCTGACTAAGAGACCAAAACAGATCTCTGAGGGGAGTCGTCGTCATTGTTGTCGTTTTTGTACATTGGCACTTTTTAGAAACCTGTTTGTGTTTGTGTACTGGTATGTGTACATACAACCTCAAGCTTTCTACAGAAACTCACTGTACTGTATTCCCATGTCTTGTATGTGTTACTTTGCTAAGGGCATTGCTTACAATGGTCAGTCATTGTGCAAGTTGTGCATTTTAAAACAATAGCTGGTGCTAAAAGAAATCACAATGATTCAAAATTTGTCAGATCGTTTTTAAAAGAATATTCTCTGCAGGCTTCTGTGAGTGTATCACATGAATTTTAAACCCCTCTCTCTCTCTCTGTCTCTCTCTTTTGCATTCATGCACCTTCACAAAGCATTAGCTGAATCTTAACTGCGATGGCCAGGGCTGTTGTTCCTCTCACTCTCTGGCCAGGCTGCGGCTGACTCAATAGCTGACTCGAGGACGGTTTGAGCTCGAGCCCGACGTCCGCGAGCAGACAGTGACACAAAGTAGGAAAGATGGTTTAGCAAGGGACTCGTGTGTCACACTCAGCGTGACACTACGGAGGTGTCTCACTGCCAATCTGGCAATGTCTGAGCGGAGATCATTTACAAATCTCACACCATGTGCAGAAGGTTGAGAAAGGCAGGATGTTGTTGGTGTAAGACTTGTCACGCTCAGTCAGCAAATAATAGTGACACCAGTTCTGAAAGAAGTTCTTGTAAATAGCCGATACATTGAAGAAATGTCTGATCTGACCATGCAGCTGGGAACGGGCCAGTATGAAATTCTCACGCTAAAACATTGGTTTGAATTTCTGTGTATTTAGATAAAACCTCAATCAACTAATCTGTTGACCGACAGATTAGTTGATTGACAACTTGATCTAAAAAAAAAGGAAAGCACCATTATTGCTATTTGGAAAGACAGGATGAATTTAGTTTAATTTAAAGTGCTTATTGTCCATGAAATTACCCATTTTGCTGCTGGCTAACTCACATTAGCTGGCTATTTGCTGTGCAGCTCTTAGCTGGCACATTGGACTTTTAAAACAGCATTGCTTTGTAAGAGCAGCGGCTGCTTCTCTGTTAGGTCAAGCAGCGTGGCTTGCTGTTGTTTCAAGGCTAAAAATATTTCCAAGCAGGCAAATTTTCTCTTTTTGTAAGAACGTGAAGCAGCCTTCTTTTGGTTAGCTGAGCCAAAAACGTGAGCAGAAGTAGGCGAGGGCTTTACTGCCCTGCTATACGCTATAATAACTGGAGAAAACTCTACCCACTCTGGTACTTTCTCCCAAGTGGATTTCAATCCATAGGAACTTAATGACAGGTGATTTTCACTGTCTTAAAATCGTAACTTTTTGAAACTTTGGCACACCGGGATACCAAAAAACTGGCCAATGCCAACACTTCGGTTTTTAGGAATAAGTCTTATCACCCAACACTAAGTTGTCACGGCAGTCAGAAACAGAAAGCGCCACGTTGCATTAAAAAAAATATAAATTTCTCTGTGAAGTGGTCAAACCAGTTCTTTCGAGTGTCTTTGGAACAGTGATCAAACAAAGCCGAATAGTTGCGCCTGCATTTCGCTGTGCTTCGTAAACCGAAAGAGACTGAGTTGGTCGCAGTCTGGCAATATACGATGTCTGTTGATGAGTCAGCGCTTAAACTTGTCAGTAGAAACCGACTCTGACCTTGACTCAAGGAATTTCTTCAGACCAGTTCACTTCTTTATACTGTTTTTTTTTTTACTTTTATCAATCGTTTTTTTTTTTTTGTCGTCAGGGACATGATGTACAAAGCCTAAAAAGAGACATTCAAATTATTTGGTTTGTGACAAAAGAGTGGAGACTTCCAGGTCTACTTCATTCTGACACAATAGTCTTGACAACGGTACTGAATCTGGTACGTCTGAGGAGTGATTATTAACCTTCAATTTCCGGATGAGACAGTAGCTTTATTCTAAAAGAAAATATCCTCTCGTTTGCTGGAGACTGTAAGAGGCTAGTGACAACTTGCATTGTTCCTCACAAGGAAGTAATTTAAGAGATTTACGATTTTTGTTGCGTTATATATGTAGAGTGAGTCGCTCATATGACGTGTAAAGTAAACTGACACGGGTGCACAATCTCCATATTGCACTGTGAATCATGTAGTTGTGACACAACCTGAAGGCTTCGTCAGCCCCTAGCGGTTACATGTGAGAGTTATATTCAGTGTACAAAGTGTGTAAATATGTATATTTGAAGTATATGTTGAATAATTGAATAAAGATCACAGTTTTTCATATTCACGTGACTTGTTTTTCATTCCCTCTCTCCACCTTCGCAGCTTAAATATGCGCCTTTAAAGGTTTTCCTAGAAGAAATTATTTTTTTTTGTTTGAACTCCTCATTGTCGCAACCCCTTTTCTTCGTCTGCCTCTCCAAAAAAGGAAAACAAGTGGAAAAACCTTTGACCGCTCAGTCTCCATCTCTTCCTCCAACCGGTTTCTCTTCTCTGACCTTTGCGTAATGCAACATTTAACTCCTCAAACACACAAATGTCAATAGCGGGTCAATGTCTTTTTTTCCTGGAATACGCCAGGGAGAACGTTCGCTCTGTTGTGTTCTTTTTTTTTTTTCTTTTTCCCAATAACCTACAGAGCGTGAGGTCAAGTCATTAAAAAAAAAACAGCACGGTCTTTTACCTCAAACACATCTACTCTTTTCCTGCCTGCTCTACTTTTACTCTCGGATCATTTGTTTGACCTATAAGAGCTTGGCATGTCTCCACCCTTTGCGTGTTATGACTACCCGAGGCACGGCTGGCTGGGGCTTGCGTAAGTGTCGAGTGTATGTGTTCTTGTGCATACCTGCTTCCATGTCTGCGTAAGTGTGCGTGTGTTTGTGTGTGTGTGTGTGTGTGTGTGTGTATGTGTGTGTGTATGTGTGTGTGAGAGTGAGTGAAGAGTCAGATTAGGTATCAACAGGGTAGCTGAATTGTCTTGGTTGCTGGGAAGCAGCCAAAGCAACTACAGTATTGCCTAACTGAGAGTCGAGGTTCCGTCTCAAGGGATGACGGTAAAAATAAGGTGTAGGACGAGGCCATGTAATACATTTCTACAGGAAGCTCTTGTTTTGTGAACCAGAAGGGATTTATTGATGTATTAATCTCATAACCTTTAAAGGGAATGTAATCTTAAGCAAAGCGCTTGTCGGTGAGAGCTGAAATGGGTTGAGGAGTTGCGAAATCCTCTCAGGTGAACTTTGTGAAGTCATCCTCTCCCTTTGGCCACAAGCATAAACTTTATCCTTCCTTCAGGTCGGGGATCATTAAGGTTTCCCAACCACATAATCGTTCAAACAACAAACCTCAGTAACTTCCCATCATGTGTTATTCAATGTTGCTTGAAGGTCACAAAGATCATCAGCAACTTCCCAAGACCTCTGTGACCTCACGATGCAATGTCAACATTTCAGAACATAGTGTTCACAAATACTGCAAAGGCTGTTGACACGCCGTAAAGCTGATGTTTTAGGAGAAAGGTATGTGGTTTGATTTGCCATGTGGAGGAAAGTGAAAGCAAAATATATTAACCTGCGATTGTTCGACGCATGAAAGTGAGATATAGAAGCAGACGGCGAAGCACCTGTCCCCTGGATGAGACTGAGCATTGTGTCTTTTCCTGGAACCTGTTGGTTCCGGATTGTTCCACTGATGCAATGGAAATATCATCCCTCTGTTTGAGTGGCCCTCTGACCTGCTTTTATTTCATAACACAAATTCCTGGAGGAGGGCTCCGGCCGAGCGCGGTGCGCCGTTCTGGACCGGATGCCACATAATGACGGTGGTGTTTTCGCCTTTCATCCTAAATCAGAAGCACATACCTGGGAAAGCAGTGGAGCGGCACAAAATGAGAACTCTGACGCCATCTTGTGGAAGCAATACGAATAGCAGCTTCTCGTCAAAAACAAAAATCATTCTGAACACAGAAGCCTCCCTTTCTTCAGAAGTTCGGATGTGGTGTGAAATATCAGACAGATATTTAATTTGCAACATGTAACAGAAGGACCAAAAGGAGTTTCCTTTTGTTAGTGTATTACAGCACACACTAAATCTCCAAAGTGTACACACCCCTATAAAAGAGACGCTGTATTTTCCACGTTATATTTTTTCCCATACAATTCACAAACAAATCAGCTTGATGGGAAACAGTAAAAAAGATGCATTAACCCAATTGGATAATTATGCATCTCCTGACTGTGCTTCACAAATGAGGATATTTGGAGTCAATCAGCATCCCACACTCCGGCTTCCTGTTAGCACACTGCAAATAATGACTTTAACAGAAGGATGAAAAGGTGGAAAGGTCGGGATAGTCCTAGTAGGGTGCGTTTTTCTTTTTTTTGTTGTTGTTTGTAGTTTTTTCAGGAGCTGGAAAGGACATGTCTAACATTCATCGTCTACTTTTTTCCTAAATCAAATTCTGCCAATTAAAAACTGTGTGCACAATTTTGAAACTGACTGTGAAATCTGAAATGTAGTAGATTTAAAAATCCGATAATGGGACAGCAAAAATGTCTAAATATGCTAAGTTGCTGTATCGTGATTTAGAGTGTGAGGAAATGTTACACAATGTTTTAGAGACTAAAACAGTATTTGAGCAGCCATGAGATTCGTACTAGGAAATGCGCAGCATCAAAAAAAGTAATAAATTTACACATTCTTGTAGAAATTAATTCAATGACCTTAAGAAGGTAGGATTAGTCAAATTTCTAATTGACACAGCCCTGAACATTCAGGATTTGTAGAAACAAAAGACTGATGAGAGAACATGGATTGACTACCATCTCCGTAAAGGTTAACAGGATTTATGGTGAACATATGACTTAAAGAAATAGGTAGTAAAGTGACAGGTGTGACGATTCCCTTTGATATTTTTGTGCTGATTTACCACACACACAAAAAAAAAATCCAATAAAATACATTGAAACCTGTGTAAGGGAACACTGTTGTTCATTTTGTTTCAGCATTAACAAACAACTTGCAGATCATTGTTTGATGTCTTTCACCAAAGCAGGAAAAGCACTCCTCCTCTTCCACCGTGAAAATATAAAAAGCTCCAAAGGATTCTGCATATTCACAGCAACATATGGCAATAACTTTCTCAGCGATTAGACTGAATGTTTGTCAGTCACAACGATGCCCTGCTGGGGGTACAAATACCGATCTGTCATCTCGCCTGGGTCAACAGTCTCTGAAGAACACAGAGGAAGAAAGGACTATATGAGTGCTTCTGTGATTGCGTTATCTCGAGTAAAATGCCCCCTGGGGGACAATCTGGTCTCGTCATGATTGCTTATTATGAAAGGAATTGATATTCGGATGATGTATCTGTGAGGGATGAGACTCAGGAAGGTTTGTTTATTTGGATTTATCTCTTAGTAATTCAAAAACCTGCCATAACATTTCAGCAGTATTACGAAGGTCACTCTTTTTTTCCCCGGCATAAATGTTTCTGACAACAATCAGCAGGTTGGCAGCAAGTTATGGAGGGGATTTTATTGAGGACAGCTGCTCCAAAGCAGAGCATTGCGCAGTAGCAAGACCAAAGTGGCAGCCTCCAAGGCCAAGACCAGGCAGTCCTTCTTCTCCCTACTTTCCTTGCTCATTTCCTGCTTTCTTCTTCCCATCTTCTTGCTTTTCTTCCATTATTTTCTTCTTTTCTTTCTCCTGCCTCTTATCTTCTCCTTTCACTCCTTTCTTGTTTCCCTCCTTCCTCCTTTCTTATTTGATGCCACAGCTCCTTTTTTTCCATCCCCTGTGTCCTTTATTACTTTCCTTGTCTTACTTCCAGTACTTGGTTTATCCAGTTCCTATGTTTAATGCCTGCCCACTGTAGAAAAACCTGCTTCTGCTTCTCTGTTTAGTATATTTAACTGAACGTAAACACCTGGGAACTCTTGAAAGTTTTCTTTCATTAAACATGTGAGACCCTGTTAAAAATATTAAATATTAAACATGATACAAATGAAAGAGCTTCTGATTAAGCTTTAGATATCTTTGTTAGAATATTATCTATTGCAATTATGCTACGCCTTATGATCAATATCCACTAAATGCCTAGTCAATGATAATAAGCACCCATAGTATTGCTGCAATCATAAAAAGTTAAAATGTCCAGTAGAGGGCAATGTTTTCATGTTTTTAATAAGATTTAACTTAACCCATTTGCATGTGGGTTATGCAGCTTTTCTGCACATAAAAATGGTCTGGTACGTTCATTAGTTATTTATAAATGAAGTTGTTCATGGATGTGCTTTTAAATATATATATATATATATATATATATATATAT
>NW_015115453.1:55651-70587 GCF_001443285.1 Poecilia latipinna
ATATATATAGCAAAATCTTCTCTTGGGTTAAAAATGTAATAAAATACAATTTTTATGCTTGTCACATTTATGTATTCCCTCCTACATTTTAATTTACAGCGGACATCTTCAGAAAGTTGCCTTCGCTTACTGTATGCTCACTGAGTGCATACATGTTTAGTTTAACTCCCAAACTGGAAGAGGTGGAACGTTATCATAAAAAGTCATCCAGATGCGTTTTGTACCTTCACAGTCCAAGGTTGTTTGGTTTGACTGAATCAAAGCTTTACTGAACGAACTTCAGGGTGTTTTTCAGGTGACTGTTTCAAAAATAGCCTTGGGCCTAAGGGAAACAGCCACAGAGTCCTGACCTAAATCCTACTGAAGACCTTTGGAGAGTTGAAACTTGTCACTGTGAGAGAAAAAAAAAAAGCTGTAGCCTTAAAACAGCATGAAAACACGACAGTGGGGGGAGTTTTCAGGAAGCGACGGCGGACAGGTTCAAGAAGTATGCAGCTGGCTCATGGCAAATGCTGAATAAACAGTTTTTACAGCAATAATTAGAAATTTTATGTAGCATTTTCTTTTCTTATTTGACTTTATCTGTCTCTCTGGTAGAGGTGGAGGAATCTTGTTTTAGTTTATTGGAGACTCCTTCACCTTGTCTTTCACTGGGTCAGTGCACGACCTTGGTTGTTTTCATTTGCAGCCATTCTGTCACGTCTCACATTTACCTCTAGGATACTTTGACACAAGCAAAGTTTATGTTCAACTCAATATCTGCAGACTTGTTAGTATAATTTGGATGAAAAAAGCTCAATTGTACTTTTGTCTTATTTCTGCTTTCTATTTCTACTTTCCCTTTTGTTAAAAAAAAAATATACTATCCAGTTTCTTAAATGGTTTTGTCACGATTTGTCAAAACAAACTGTTGCTTATTTGCTTAATTTTCCCTTTTTTTTAATTATTTTAAATTCACAACCTCTCCATATTTGGTCATATCACATTGTTGCTCTGACAATCGGTCAAGTAAAAACAGTACAGAATAAATATATGCAACATTTTCCAACAGAAGCTTATTTATTTCAATCTATTTTACTCTAAAAGCCGCACGAGAAAAGGAAACGGCCTCTGTGTTATTCCAGCCATGTTTTCCTGTCGTTTCCCGGCAGCTTATTATTGCGCTAGCAGCTCGGTGAGTCCGGGCTGCAGTGTTTACACTCACCACACTGTCTCACGGCCGCTGCTAATGGACACAACAGGAGGTGTGCCGGAGTGTTTCCTGAAAGCTTTGTAAAATTCAAGGTGACCATCAGAGCAAAATGTTCAGGAAAGAGCTGACATGCTCTGTAACCATATTCATTCATTCATCCTTGATTTCTTCCCACTTTGTCACTTGAAAGTCTTTGGACTTTTGTTGTTGTAATTTTATGTGACAGACGGCTCACAGTTGGTCCACAGTTGAACTCTTTTTTTATATATATGTGTTTTTAGGTTATTGCTGTCTGAAAAATAAATGTGTGAGACCCATTTTAGATTATCTGCAAAAACTTTTGAAAATATTTTTTTAACACTACTTCGCGTTGGTCTGTCAGACTGAATAAAACGAGTTGAAGTGTGTGGTTTAATGTAAAATGAATGTGGAAAAAGGGGCAGGACGTCACTATTCTGGGTATATTTGACCTGTTATAGTAGCTCAGTTGCATTCCAGCAGGGTCAAAAAACAAGAAAAACTATCAAGCTAGTGGAAGCATAACTGAAAGCGAATCAAAGTTTGGTATAATCACACAAATACGGTCTCTACGTTCATATTAGCTATGCTCAGTTGTTCTCGGCGCACAGTCGAAATTAAAATATCTAAATATGTCAAAAATGATTTTAATAAAAAGACAAACAAGATGCTCAAGTCCTCCTCTGTCCCCGACAGTAACTTGCTGGTGAAAAGTTGTTGAAACGAAGCAGCGTTCTTGTTGTTACCCTGCAGAGAGTTCTTTCTCAAAAGTGCCCTCCCTTTCTCTCTCATGTCGCTCTTGTTTCAAGTGGCACATGCTATCTTGGGCTTTCGGGGCAGCTTTGTTCAAACAGCACAGCGCCAACCTACCCGATACTTTCCAGGCTCCAACCGCAGACTGGAGGAGAGCTCGAATAAAAAATCACAGAAAGTCTTCTCTGCAACCCATAGCCATGGCTGTGAGAGGAATGGAAATGAGACAACGGCAGATTTCAATTAGATTATTCCTGGAAAGTATAAATTTTTACCTCTTTTAAAATATGGAATCTGGGTACCGATTCAGGGACGTATTTCTATGCTTTCTTTAAATCTTGGAAAACAAGGTGGCCTTTCCATTAAGGGCAGCGAAAAATAATGCAAAAAGGTTTGTACAGTATTAACACTGTTAGGGGATTTTCCCAGTCACACGGGTTAGGTGAGTAAGCAATGAGTGTAGCTGCAGACTGTGCATTGTAGAGGGTCTCATTCTCTAAAAAAGCCATTACTTTGCATTTTCTGCTCACAGATTAGAAACTGGGCACATTGGGGCCTTTGTGCACGAGGAAAATAACTCTGCTACATACCCTTCTCGTGGAAGTAAAACCTACTTGTGTTCTCATATTTAATACCACAGCACAGCAGTGTGCTCATGTACAAAAGCAAACGCTTTAGTGTCAAACAATCCAGAGTTAATAGAATGACATGTCATATCAGATTGCAATTTTTACAATGCAGCTATTGACTGGCATCCACAAATTTTAATCTTTTGATAGAGACGTTTGAATAGCTTTAATATATTACCTTTTTTTTTGCATAAGCAACATTTTTCAATACGTTTATTTCGGTTTCAGTGAGGGGGGGGGGATGGATTCAATTTAAAATAAAACACCTTGTTTTATTTTAAATTGTGTTGTTCTGGAATAAACCAGCAACTTTTTCAGGTTGTTTCTAAAGTTACACATTTCCACTTCACATCCAAGGTGATTGAATACAGGTTAAAAAAAATAAAACAAAAACTTTAGCTGGAGTTAAAAAGAAATAGCTTGTATAATTTTGAATATGTGTGAATTAAAGAAAATCCACACTAAATTCAGCCATGTACACCAGAATCATTATAAGCCTCAAATGACTGTCGTTCATTCATACATCTACATTCGTGAGTGCGTGTAAACTTTTCTTAGGATGCCATGCAGCTCCGGTGAAGGTGGTGATCTCTCAAACGCATCTTTGCATTGCTGAAAATGTTAGAAAAGAGGGTTTTGGTTCTTAAACCGCTGGCTAATCGATTATGCATGCAGAGATTAATGATTACATATGCAATATGCAGACCTCAAAGTGTTTGCCTTGCACTTGTGCAACAAAGCATTTAGATGCAGAAACGTCATTAAAAAAAAAATAAATAAATAAAAATTGTAGACCGTGAGGTAAAAATTTCAGCTGAACTTTGCTGTGCAGTTAAGGATTAATTTACTGCTTTTGCTGTGGTTGGCAGGTAGCGGCTACATTCATGACTCAGCAGCTGAGGGAGTGATGGAGTGCTGGACCAACAACACAGAGAGATCAGGAGAAGAAAGCTGTGGTTAAAAAAAGGAGGACGGACAGGAGGAATAACGAGCATCATGACTGGGGACAGAGAGCGAATAACTAAACAATGAGAAGTTAAGACGAGCTCTTTTCGTGGGAAGAGAGGTTCGGTTAGCCTGCCTCCACTCTGCGTGGAACTTTAATTACTTTTCAGCGTCGCTGCCCCTTTTGCTCACGAGCTGCGTACTCTGATCAGCAGCCTCTGATTATCGGGCCTTTGTGAGGCTCTGCGCCTGCTGTCAGGCCGTAATTACGTCTTCGCTGGGGAACATCTCAGCACGTCAGGAAGCTTAAAATGCTATTATTCAACCGGTTCTCCAGCTTTACAGGCTCGATTTGCTCACAGCTGCAAAACTTGTTGGCTGGACCCACTGTAATCATTAAACAGGGTTAAGAAATGTTGTTTTCCTCGCTTGGTGCAGTTGCTTACACGTTTTTCTGCTGTCACGAGGTTGCAGTTCATCTGATAAATGAGGAGACGCCTGATGGACACATCAGGTCTTCCTGACTTTCTGGAACATTTTACTTCTTTGAGAGCCTCCTATGAGAAACAGAGGCTCTGCTACAGAGAGACAACTTGTTCCAGGGCCAAAGCTCAGAAACTGGGATGAAACGAAACAAAAACGTGAATACAATCATTTGTTTCCTGTTATAAGAGATAGACGTTCCTCTTGGTCACCACTGGTGCAAAACATTTATGTAAGATGTCGACTGCCACACATGATGATGAAGTGGACCTTCTTGTTCTTCTTGTTGTGCCAGCGATGTTGGAAACCAACGAACCTCTTTGGGTTGTTTATCTCGCTGTGAGCAGCCTGCGCTTTGGGACAGTTTAGAGAGGCAACAGTTTCTCTCTTTTCATGAAACCCCTCAGCATGGAGCAAGCACTTTTGATGTGAAAACTGAAATCTCGGAGTTTTGCAACAAGTCATGCTTTGGCTCCAAGTCAAGGGTTTTTAACCACCTGCTTCCTCACCAGGAGCAGATCGACAAGGAGATCACGGGGGCAGCTATCCCCAGTAACCTTACCACGTCCATAAGCCCCTCTAAACTTTTTCTGTAAAATCAAATCTAAAAAAACCTAATTACTTATTTGACCATGAGCTTCTTTTCGCCTTGGAATTAAATATTAATTCACCAAAAATAACTAATCTTAGGTTCCTAAAAAAGACAGCATCAAACCTGCCTCCCGCTCCACACTTCACATTTGCAAGGCTTTCTTTTTTTGCAATCTGAGCTGCATAACTTTCTGTCAGTAGTGTTTTAACATGCAACATTAAAGTCCAATAAAGTTTGCAATGAATGCAATGTCTGCTGAAGATGACAGACGGTTGTGGTTTAATCCGTTTCGTTAATCGCTTGCCGACAGTGACTCACTGATTTGTAAGAGCATTAGCATATTTTGCTTCTTTGTTTTGCTCACAATAAACACGAAAACAGTTTATGAATAGTTTCATTAGAGCTTGTTGTTTCAGTGAGGACACTTTAAGATCAAGCTTTAAAAAAAGAACATTAAAATAACAATTTGGTGAATTTCTTGTTTAAAACATGTTTGTTTTTCATTCGGCGAAGTTACTACCAGAGCATCCAGAAATTTTACTCAGGTAAGAGTAGCAATACAATAACATCACTCAAGTGAAAGTTAACAGAACAATGCAGTAAAACCATTCCAAAATGTTACTCAAGTAAAGAAGGAAACATGTAACTGAATGCCATGACAGTGGGGACTAAGTGCAAACAGTGGCTTTGTAAAATACATCTGTATGCAGAATAAAAGCTCTGACTTTTCTTTAACTTTTGACAGTCACTCAAAACGTTTCTCAGCGAAGACATAACAGAATTCAGTCCATTTAAATGCAATAGCTGTTGCGAAAGGCGTGCTTCATTTCATTGTTTGCACCTTGTTTTGTGTTTCAGCCTGTGATGTAATGGATCTAAATGCATTTAGCTGCTTCTGTAGGTTACTGTGAGTAAAAAGTACAATCTGCTGCGACTTTGTTTCATGCACAAGATCTCTGAATGTCAGTCACTTCAGCTCCAAATGAAAGACGTTTGCCGAGAGGAGCGTTGAGGGCGAGGTGCGACTCTCCCAGAGCACTTTGAGGTTTTTCATATACTGAACAAACACCTGATTGTGAAGTGAGAAAGTCTTGCTGGAAAATTATCTGACATAAAATAAAATATTTAACTCACAAAGGCGGAAAAATTAAAAGCTGCTGTGGCTGCTCTGTCCAATTTCTCAGCATTTCATTGCAGCTGCTTAAAGTTGTACTCTGTATTTGCCCAGCACATGCTTGAATGCATGCATGTCAGTTTGAGGCATGCGTCTAATGAGACTACGGATGGTGGATCCAGAAGAAGTGGGAAAACGTTGCAAGTCAATTTTTATATAAATTCTTATACGGACCCTGAAAAAAAATAAAAATAAAAAAAATAAAAAATTTGTAAACTGAAAATTATAACTATTCAACGTTGGCTGTAGCTAAATTCAGTTCGAATAAATCAGTCAAAATTTACTTATTCTCTGATTTTCTGTTAGGAATCGGGGGCGGGAGGGAGGTTCTGATTTTTTTTTTTTTTTTTGAAAAATGTCTAAAAAGAAATATTATTATGCTCAGCTGTAATGTGAATCGTCAACACAGATGATTAATGATTGCATATTTGAAAATATGAATAAATGTTTTACTTAATATACACACCAAACTTGTGATCTCATTTTGTTTTCTTTAAAAAGAAATCTGCTGACATCTTTTTTTTTCCTGGTTTATCCTGCGTGCAATGTTATCTTTATCTAATTATTATTATCTGTTTCATTGCACTAGTTTTTTTTTTCTTATTTTCAGCCATTATGCTTTCTATTTCCTTTTTTGTGTTTTTGATAGAAGAATTTGCAGCATGTCTATGACATGAAATCCAAATTTCTAAAATCAAATTCCCTGACACAGATGTGAGATTCTCAGCATCCAAAATGACTTTCGGCATGTATCAACTTGCATCTACAATTATCTAAAAGAAACTTGAAGCTTGTAAGTTTTCAAATATGTGGGAAAACACAAAGCAATGCCAGACTATAAGAAAAAAAAAGCTTTAACAAAGAAAAAAAAAAAAAAAAGAACACACACACACACACACACACACACACACACACACACACACACACACACACACACACATAAAAAGTTATCACCCAGCTGTTCAGTTGGAAAAATGATTCGCAAAGCTGAAATTCAAAGCAGTGAAATCTGGCTTACTAGTCCTCTGATGGTCCAAGGCTTTAAAATGTACTAAATAAATGTTGGACTGGTTTTAAAAGCTTACAGGTTTAATCAAAAGTTTCTCGAGTGCTGACATAAACTGCTTTAACACCAAATCATAAATACTATATGTAGATTTCCCACAATTCAGCGACAGTACTTTGCGATGTTGACTTTTTCATGTTTTTAATTTTTTTTCATTAGAGTCTAAAACGTCCACCATTCTGACGTCTGCAGAGTCTGATCACACTTGTGTGTCTCCTACGTGAGCGGCCGCATTCGGCTCTTGTGTTTGTTTCCCAGAGCAGCCAGCCGTCAGAGGAGCCTGTGCTCCCAAACAAACCTTCCTGCTGCACGAGGGGATTTTTGTCAAGTTTCAAAGGCAGTGATGTTGCCAATTACTTTGCTGGAGCCGGCCGGCTGTCTCGTCCTCTTTGACCTCAGCAAACAGGGACCTTCTCATGGCTGACACATCTGAACTGCTCAAGGGAGAGGTTAATGGGTTGCTGTTCGAACCAAAGATGTGAAGCGTGCTCTCATCTAGAGAGGCAGTTTCCTCAGAAAGGCAGGGACAGAAGTACGGCTCGACTCAACAAGGAACTAATTAAAAACAATAAAAAATATATATATAGAAAAGCTGAGCTGTGAGCCGTGAGTGCTTCCTCCTGGTGGGGAAACATCGCAGGGTGGGACGATTCCCTCGACACAAGCAGGAGAGAAACAGGAGACAGACATCGATTTACCCCGAGATCCTACATGGAGTCAGGGGGTCCAGTAAATTGATGAAGAGATATTCATTTACAATGATCAAAAGCAATCAACAATCGGTGAAAACTAAACTCAAAAATCTTTAACTGAGGAAAAACAAAACAACAAACAAGATTCAGAATCAAGAAATCAAACGATGTCAAAATAGCACTTTTTTCTGTTGTCTACACTTCCTCGCAATGGCAATTATACAAACGCTTCCAAATTCACCTTTTCTTGAGTTCTCAGTATGTATTCATTTAAAAATATAAAATACTGGCAGTCACTATGACTTTATGGGAGGAAGAAAGGAAACAAGGAACGAACCAACCAACCAACCAACCAACGAACAAGGGAACAATGTATTATTTAGACATTGGAAAAGATAAAGTCTGGAAGTTCAAATGCTTTTTGATACAGTTTTACACAATTTAAGCAAGGAACATAGAAAGAAAGACAGAGAATGCTTAGAGGAAAACGACAACTCACTGATCTTTACTTGCATCTAAAGTTAGAGCAACAATTAAAACGATTAGAACAACTGAAAATGTGATGAAATTCAGTAGAGAACTTGTGGAGGGAGCTGTAGAGAAGAAAGAACCCATAACTCTGAATAATCTAGAACTTATTGACAAATAGGAAAAATCAAGGATCCTTCTCACCGTATTCTCCAACCTGGCATATAGGAAACGACTAAATGCCAATAAATGTGACAATGGTGGATTTGTTTCCCTCCTGAATAAATGTGCTTAAACTGAAGGTTACATTTGTACACAGTTTAAACCGAGACTACTGCGTCAAAAGCTGAATTTATTTGAAGCATTTGTACACATTATTATCATGGATGCCAAGAAGTTCAGAGGGCGTTACGAATGAGAAGCTGGAAAGGCCTAAACAAACCGAACGAAGCGATATCGTTCGGTTTTCTTGGAGGACTTTGTGATTTCAAACGGATGTTAAAACAGTCTGCCGGTGAGCAAGATTGCGACTTTCAGGCCTTCGACTCTCCATGCAAATGACTTCATCTTTTGTTTTCTGTGCTGCGGATTTGATCATAATCAGGCCTCTTGAAACACTTGTATTTATCTTCATAGGCCATTGTGCTTCATAGGTTCCATTGTGCAGCCAAGTGATAAAAGTCTGACCCGTGAATCTGAGCTCATTAATCTTGGCTTTATCCACGCCGTGAATATAAAAACACGGCGCATTAACCTGAGAAAAGCATGTCACCAAAAGTCAATTATACTTGATTTTTTGGGACATCAAAAGGGTCTTTAGTTTTGTTGTATCTCTTTCCAAATGGTCGGTCTCTTTTGCTGTGCTTGTTCTTATAAAACACTTTATTTTTTGTGTTTTTTGTAATATTTGGAAACTAAACTTTAAGTCCAAAAAATATACATATTGAATAATAGTTTATGTCTTAGGGTTCAACACGGTTCCCTGTTCAAAATTACAGAATTTTTCTTAACTTTTTGTCAAACTTTTACCTATTTTTCCCATGTGATGTGAATGAATAAAGCAAGAAATGTTGTATCACATGTCATAATTTAATTATGTTACAGCTGGACGAAAGGAAAACAAACACTAATCGCCAGAGCTAAGCTACCTTGTAACAAAAAAAACATCTGTGCAACAAATTTAAACTAATATGTGTAGCTATGTCATTTATAGAGTAAAAACTGACATTTATATACAGTAAAAAAAAAAAAAAAACACGTACAAACTTTTTTCTTACTGTCAGTCACTAAACCAGGCTAAGTTGTTCTTGTTTAAGCTAATTAGATCACTGATAGATTTATATTTGCTAAATATAGACGCTTGTAAAGCCTACTTTTGCCAATCGAAATGTCGTTTCATCTTAAAATAATATTCTTTCCTGTTGATGCCGTCCAGTTTGTAAAGTCCCATTTTAAACACATGGCTTTGTGCGACGCGAGACCTAGAAGTAAAAAGATTCAAACTTTAGTCAGAGATTCCTTCGTTGAGCTCGGAGGTGAGTTTTCTCTGAGTAACGCAAATGGATCTAAAGTGCAGATGACCAGCTCCTTCTGATAATGGACTTCAGTGACGCGGTGAGTCAAAATCAGCAATCACACGAAGGTCGTGGTGAACATGCAGAAGCTGTACAGGTGGCTTAGCCAGCTGTCATCATCCACTCGTCATTCCCCGGGCATCTGGTCGCCCCAATCACACACGGAAGAGAAATTAGTAGCTGGACGTTTATCTGGCCTGATGTCCTCCCCGGATCAAGGACAACGGAGGCGAGGGTGAGATTTCATAAATGCTGATGTGTCACACGAAATACTGGACGACTCCAGCTCTGTCGCTGTCATGCAGGACTGTCAACTCGCTATATAAAAGTATATATGTTAATACACTGAAATATTTTCATTGATAATGAGGCGAATCCCTTGGTACGCCTCCTATCCGATTGTAGCTTAATTCAAATGTGAGCAAATTTAAGTAAACACAAGATTTAATCTCAGTCCACTTGCGAAAAAGAAGCTAGGACGTCCCATCACGGTCCGTGTGCTTTGATCATATGTGTATTCAATATCGAGTAATAGAAATGAACAACTTCAAGGGTGTTCAGGAAGATGACTGGCCGCTTATGTGCTTGACAACAAGTTTCTTTGCTCACATGTAACATCTTCAAACAGGCCAAGATATGACAAGTTCATCCTGAAAGCAGACTGTAAGATGCTGAAAGAAGTCTTATCTATGGAAGCATTAAAGACAGACTTCAATCAGAGCAGGACTACACAAGTGCAAGGTTGAAACTTCTTCAAGGAAAACATTAAGCCTGCATTGAGATTGGCCAAAGAGAAATAAATACGAAAACCTTTAAATAGGCCTTTAGCTTAGCATCAAGTTTTCATTTTTTTCCAGAGCTGCGTGGCTTTGTAGTCTAACATCAGCAGTCAAGTTCCTGTTTCTTTCAACAGTGAAAGTGCAGGATCTGAGAAACAGAGAATTTACCGACAGACACTCAAAATATGATCTGAAGTTTCAGAGCCCTGAACCCCATTGAAAACCTCCTGGTTATTCCACCAGATACTGATTTCTGAACTCTTCCTGAGTTAAAACATTCGTATTGTTGTTTCTAAACGAACATGAACTTGTTTTCTTTGGTTTATTTGAGGTTTAAAAGTACGGCAATTTTTTTTTTTATCGTTATTTTGACTATTTCTCATTTTCTGCAATATAAAAATAAAATTTTTGCTTGGAATTTTGCAGACACATTTCCAGTAGAATAAAAGAATAAATAAGTTATATCAGAGAAACTGATCAGTTTAAGTGGTCTCTTAACTTTTTCCAGAGCAGCATCCATCCATCCATCCATCCATCCATCCGTCCATCCATCCATCCATCCGTCCATCCGTCCATCCGTCCATCCATCCATCCATCCATCCATCCGTCCGTCCGTCCGTCCGTCCGTCCATCCATCCATCCATCCATCCATCCATCCATCCATCCATCCATCCATCCATCCATCCATCCATCATTCACATGCATTTGGGGCAGCATTGGGTCCCCAGACCTCCAGACAGATGGCAGCTGCCAGTTGGAGCGTGCCCTCAGCTGTCTGCAGAAGCCTGGCAGAAAGAAGATGTCACTCAACAATCTAGCCATCTGCTTCACTCTATCAGCTATCAAAATTATATGACCAATATGCTCTGTTTCAGAGGCCTCAAGAGAATACGCCATTATGGCCTATTTGCAACAAATGCTCAGATTCAATAAAACGAAAAGAGCCAGAAGCTTTGGGACAGCAAAGTGGAAAAACAGCAGATTATCGTTATGCGTCTGCATGCAGCTAAAGTCGAGCAGGAAGACTGACTGGAACCTTGTTTAAATAACTCAAAGTAATCATATTTATTCAGAAAGACCCATATGAATTCATGATCGATGCGAAAAGTTGGCAACGTGGACTAGCGCGCATTTCTGTGCTTTCAGCAGCATCACACAAGTAATTACTCAGACAGCCTCCTGAAAGTTGCTGTTAATTTGTTTGTTATGGGGGGGAAAAAAAACAGTGGATGCACGACAAGAAGAGACAGAATGCAAATCAGTTTTGGAGTGCTGTCTTACTCCTCTTCACGAAGCTTTACTTTGCACAGCCTCGACAGCCAGAAGTAACTCGAAAACTGCCTGATTATGTCGTACCGAAGCTCCTTCAGCCATCAGGAGGTGGAACAAACAACACCGACTGTGTACAGGCTCTCTCATAATGAGGATGCGAATGCAGTCGGAGGGCATATAGTTCAGCTGCCGTGTTGCATATGACACACTGATGAATACAGTTTGGACCATTTTTTTCTTTTTTTTTTTTTTTTTTTTTTTTTTTTTTGTTCTTATAGAAGAGAGCTCAGTGGCACAATCTTCAAATCAGCACATAACTCTGAGCTTTAAGTCGACTTAGGTGTTTGTCAGCATCAGAGGCATGAAAAGCTTTTCTACTTCAGAGCTAAAGATTTCACAACATAAGCCGCATGAAAGTAGAAGAATAACAAGCTAATCTTTGTCAGGCAAAGATTTACACATGGCTTGGCAGAATTAATTTGGGTAAACAGGGGATTTTTATTGGTTTCTTTGGAAGGAGGGAAAAAAAGAAAAAGAGAACCATAGTCAGTAATCACTTGCGTTAAATTTGAAATCTCGTCTTCATAAATTAATTAAACATTCTGCTGTGAAACGAGTCTCGTCTAAGAGTCAGGTGAAAGCAAAATATGAGATGCAAAAAAAAAGAGAAGCTTTTTACAATTAAAAAGTTATGCATGAGTCATTATCAAAAACGTTTGATTCAGAGTAAACTATTGTTAATAGCTGCATAGCATATTCTGATGCTGTGAATTTACCCTTTCTGTGCAATATGTTATTCTTAGCTCTGCTTTCATAATTTTATCTTTATGTAATTCTACATTTTTTAAATTACCTGTCTCTGAATGAATAAACAGTAAAGGTTATTTCTATTCTATTCTATTAAAAAAAAAAACATTGTTTTTAAAGCCTTTGATTAACGCAGCTGATTTACTTTTTACTTTTTTCTCTTCTTTGTTGTTCCATTCAAATCTCCGCATTTTAATCATGCACTCTATTCAGAGTTGCCGCTGATGGGTGCCATAGTTTCAAATAACTCTCCAGCCTCACATCATGCAGCAAAGTGAGCTTTTAACTTCACCACCGTGAGTAAATCATGAGCTGATGTACAAGAAAACTGCAGTGTGATAGAATCAGTGGATGCAGTAGAAATGGAGGGTTGTAAAGAAAGACCTGTTGGTAAAATGAATTATCATTATCTATTTGACTAGTATCTTTTTTTTTTTTCATGGAAAAAGACCGGAACAGCAATGGAAATCAACAATAGCTGCACACAAACAATGACGCCACCTGTCTGACTAGCGTCCCAAGGCGATCCAATGTGTTGGGCCGGCATGGGAACGCAGATAAGAGAAATCAGATTTATCTTATTTGTCGTGCATTGCATTGTTCTGACTGCTCTGACGGTAATGAGGATCCCAAAGAAAGCTTGTAATTATTTATAATTGTATCTGAATTTACAACTGCAATATAAAACACTGGTATCTGTGCGGTAACTTGCAGAAACTTCCTTGTTTTTACATTAAATTCAGAACTTGTCCCATGTAAATGTATTTACCTGCAGGTAAACACTGTATGAAGAGCAAAAGTCACAAAACTCATTTACAAAAACAAAACCCTGAAACGACAGCCTCGCAGCAATAGACTGTTATTGGCATTTATTTTCTGTTTACCTTCTAACAATGAGTGTCACGACTCCGACATAAATTATTCAGATGTCTGCTGGCTACACCGGCGGCTTCAAATTATCAGGCATTCCCTCCAGAGGGAGAGCCATCAGATTGAAGCAGATCGGATCCCAGTTCCTCAGGAAACAACCAGTAGCTCCTGTTGGAGTCGAACTAACTTTACGGCTACGTCGTATTTCTGCCCAGCTTTTACAGTCGTGCTTGTTTACTTCCTGTGGCTGAGCGTTTTACACAACCTCCCTTTAATCCGGAAACTGGATCCATCTCAGAACGACCGCTTGACAAATTTCCCATTGTTCAGCGAGCCAGTAATTATTCCTTCACTCAAGAGAGACTTTTGGCTCTCAGATACCGTTGACTGTTTGTTTTTGTTTTGTTTTTTTCGACATAAAATCTCCCAAGAGTGATGTTAAACTCCACTAAATGTTCTGGGTGGGCTTTGGGGTTTTTCTTGGCACGAGCCGGAGACACAAAGAGTGTCTGTTGCTATTGTGGCCGCATGTTGCTCCTTCTCAGCAGGGCTGGAGTAATCAACTCCACACACTGCAGGTCCGCGGCACAAAGAATCACAGGGCTGGAATCTGAACACATCTAGAAGTGCTTATGAGTTCACATGCAGTGTACATATTTTAATGAGCTTATTCATTCTTAATTGGACGATTTGTTTGGAAGGAAACCCATGTGCTCAGCCATATGGCCCCGAGAAAATTAGGGGTGTGGGTTATTGTTCTTTTTCATGCTGCTTTTTGTAACTGGAAAACATTTGTGATCAGGAGGCCTTTGTATTTTAACTGCTGTAGAGCAATACAGTTACTGAGGCTAGAGTAAAAGGCACTTTGATTTTATTGTGGAAAACTCAGAAAATGAGGAATCTACTATTGTACTTAGTTTTAGTTTTGCTTTTAAATTCAGCGACAGTTTGATGTTTTAAAAGTCGTAACGCAGTAATACATAAAAAAAAATTTAATTCTTCTATAAATTTAGCTTAGCTTATTTTAATGTGGTTTATCTTAGTATATGTACATTATCTTACCTGAATTCAACTCTTTGTAAGTTAGTTTTTTTATGTTATTTTTGGTTTATGTTTTGTTTTGTTTTTTGGGGGGAGGGTGTCACGATCGTGTTTCTGTGTGCTTATTTTTGGAGGGGGTTTTTTGTGTTAAGTTTTCTTCCTGTGAGTCTCTGCGTCTTCCCCGTTGATTGTTTCCCAGGTGTGACTCATTCCTTGATTACCCTCCCTGTGTATTTAAGTCCACCTGTTGTCTTTGTTTCTTGTCGGATCGTCGTCGTGTATACCAGCCAGTTTCCCTGTGTTTGTCGTGCTGCCTGTTGTTCTGTTCTCTGGATCACTTATTAAATCATCAATTCATCTTCATCCTGGGTCCTGTCCGCATTCGTTCTCACCACCACAACCATAAATCATGACACGGGGTTTTAGCATGGTTCAGATTAGTCAGTGTGTGGCTACACAGACTATTTCCATCTGTTTTATTAGTAAACCTAATGAATTTTAAATAGATTCTGTGTTACATTATTTACACCGTATTTTTCGGACTACAAGCTGCTACTTTTTCCCCACGCTTTGAACCATGC
>NW_015115454.1:0-22500 GCF_001443285.1 Poecilia latipinna
AAAAGTTAGTTTTGAGTGATAATGAAGGGGAAAAGAAGCAGCCTGGTCTAAGTTCGACATGGGCCACTTTCCCAAGGCATTGTGAGGTTGCACAAACAGGATTTTTCCATGAGACAGCTTTTGTGCTTCATGGTTCTTTTAATGAGCTGTCAGAGAAAGCTTCAGGGTGATCAAAGTTTTGAGCAGGTGTTCTGCAGCATCACCGGTTCGCTGTGCACTGCAGGTCAGCTGACTGAAAGAAAACTGCTTTACCTTCACCTCACTTACAAGAAACGTCAAATTGTATGTTTGCAAATATTTCTAAAGCATTGCATTGCATAGACTGTGAAGTTGTGCCACCCATTACCTGATGTTTGAAACTACACTTTCAGCAAGCTGTCTTTTCAGTGAATATGAGCAGAGGGCCTAATTAACTAGCTAACCAGCTAACGTATTTTGTTATGCTTGTGTTTCTCTATAAAAAGCAAAGCAAAGAAACATTTCAAAATGACCAAACTACTAAATTTACCAGCAGTTTTTCTGTATTTCTAGTAATGTCTGTTTAAAAAAAATAGGAAACTAATAGTAAATATACAATATAGCTACTATTATTAAAACTGTAATAAACCATCCATCCATTGTCAATATGTACTTCTTCAGAGGTTACATGGTAGATGGTGCCTAACTGTAATGATCAATTTATATATAATATTAACGAATCTTATAGCAGCCAACGTTACCAGATCGGGAAATTGGGTTGGATTGTTCTTCTAAATCATAATGCCACCTTTGCAGAAGCATTTTCTGGTTTACATAGTTTTCGTCTTGGGTTTTAAGAATTCATCCAGCCTACTTCTGTAAATTCTCAAATAGCAAGGAGACGTTTTCCATTCACTTCCTCCAAAAGAAACTTCTGACGCTTGCATTCTAAAAGAATCATTCCAGGTCAGATTACATCGGTCAGTGAATTTTAAGATAAACTCAAATAGATTATGTCATACATTATATGCTTTTTCATCGTTATGATAACATTAGAATGGTGTGGGGGTGGGAGGATTCTTTCTCGTACATATTTACACTTCTCTACTGTGCTGTCAGAAAATGATTTAGCTATTTTTTTAAAACAGGATTATTTTATGTGATAATGTATGTAAGATTTTAATTTCAACTAATTGTTTTATTTATGTGCCCTGTGATGGGCTGCCAGCCTATCCAGGGTGTAGCCAGTCTCTCGCCCAGTGACGGCTGGAGAGATAGGCACCAGAGCCGCCCACAACGCTGCAAGAATAGGCTCGTATAGACAGTGGATGGAAGGATAGATAGTAGTTAATTTCTTGATTATATTCAGTAAAAAAAAGGAAACTATTTTTGTAAATACTTTTAATTATTTATATATTCTTCTGGTAATATTGTGACACAACATGGGATGTTTTTTTTTTAAGAATCATCATATAAAGCTACTTCTGTTGAAGATAAAACGTTTTAAAAATAACTAACTAGATACTGCAGTTCTGCATGAAAGTAACCAAAAGTATAAATGTCAAGGAAGGCATTGATATATTGACCATCAGGGCTGTACAAAAATGTGATCCAGGCATTTTTGGTCCAGCTGGCCCACTATGATTGGTCAGACATGGTCTTTGCAAATAATCTTCATAAACATGTGTCCATCCAATAGTATCAGTATAAACAATTTTACAAAACAAAAAGAAAAGGAAAAGGTGCTTAACTTTCATGAAATGAAAATAATGCAACTTGTTCAAACTCAGACTTAGAAAGTAAATTTTTCCTAAACAAATTGTAAGAGATGGTATTGGACGTGCCAAAAATTATCCAATGAAATGGTTGTGGGGTCTGCGGTTACTATTGTAGTTATCAAAAACAAAGACCTTAAGGAAAAATGCCCGGTTTGCCCGATCACCCCTCCAGCTCTGTTTGCCCTGATCGCTTCATGAGACATGAGTTGCTGACTGAATAAAGTTAAAGAGGCAGTACCAGCTGTTGACATTCTGGGGAGTTGAGAATGTGAGAAACCCCCACGAGACACAGAAACTGAGAGAAAAAAGTCTCTTCCTGTTGATAAGAGACTAGCTAAAGAAGACTTCCTGACTGGTTCAGCTGATGGCAGGTGATGTTGTTGTTGCCTGAGGCAGTTCCAAGCAGGTACAAGCTGGCACCTCATTACAGCTCCAAACCATGTCCATCTGGGCTGAACATCTCCTCTCAAAGCAGGACGCACACATGAATTATTCCTATCAGCTGTCTCCTGAGAGAGTCTGTCCTTCAATGTCCTGCTGCAGCATCACTGGTTGATGATGCAGCAACCAGTTTGAAGGCGGGATGTCAAAGGTCAGTCAGGGAGATACTAGGACCTTCTTGTTATGACGAACTTGAACCTGTCATAAAGGCTCCAATCTGTCCTTGGGTTTAACAACATTGTTCTCACTAATTTCTTTCTTTTGCATTATCATGATTACCCCACAATCCAAGAGCTTCAAAGGGCCAATATTATGTATTTTTCAATCACATAGTGCCATTTATAGCATAGTCAAGTAACTATGTTAACTCCAGTTGTTATAAAAATGCTGAATATATCAAATAACTTTTACTTCATTATTTAACACATTGAATTTGGGCCTGTAACTCTTTAAAAAAAAATCCTGCTTTTTGTTAAACTCCACCTTCAGGTAGTCATCACGTCGCTCCTCTCTTGACCCTTTAGCAACATTTTTTGCACTGAGAAGTAAAGTAGCTCATATAATGAGCTCAGCGCCTGTGCAGTTCCACCAGGTGTTTGTTAATTGCACCTGGCTAGTCTGAAGGAGCTGAGTTGAGGAGGAAGCTTGGAAACTGCAACTGAATGGTTACCACTGGAGATTAAAAGATTTCTCAAACATGCATGAAAGAATCAAAGCAACACTCTAGGTGTGTTTTTAACGACGGAATAAAATTATAACATGATGTAAAGCTTAAAAAACTCAATTTTATATAATACTGCCTTTTTTAAATCAATCCAACCGAGCAACTGCATGGTGCATATTGCATCCAAGGGTCCACTGCAATATACGAGCTGCACACAAGAATGTTGCAACGATAATGTCATATATCGTGCAGCTGTGTTCCATTTGAGTCAATTAAACCACAAATGTTTAAGCTAAATGCATGAAACTTTGTACAGTTTTGACAGTTTTATTATTAGTAACCAAAGCTGTTGTTAGACCAGGAGATCATTTGTGTGGTGCAGGTAATTAAAGAGCTTTAAGGCAGACTTTCATAGAAATATTATCCTTCCAGTAGGAGTTTTGTTGCACTGTGACCAATGTTTAAAGCTGGAAAGGACCTACTTTTCTGTAGTCGTAGTTTTTTTTGCAGAACAAACAGAACAGTGTTGGAAGAGTGCAAGACAAGGAAATGTTTCCAACAGAAATTTGTTTTCCAAAAACCTAAAAATAAGGGAAATTATTTGCTAATTTCACTTATTTTAATATCTGTGTATGTTTATAGCTTAGTTATAAATATACGAGGAAGTCTTTACCATAGCACTCTAGATTTGTTCTTGTTTTTTACTTTGTTTTACACTGAGGCATAAAGATGTCCTTTCAGTTACTGCATAAATCGAAATAGAATTTTATTAATAAAGACAATAAAAAAAAACATCAACCCTGTTGTTTTTTGTAGAAGTGTTATCCCTGAGGAGTTTAACATTCTGGATAGCTTTCTTAAAACAGTCAGATCTGAGAGATCTTGTAAAAATGGAGTTGTTAACAATGATCTGGAAGCAAAATAATTCTATACACCATGTTTTTGCAGTATTTTATTTAATGAAAGGCTTGCAGTTCTTGTATTTAGATGTCAAAATTTCCAAAACTGAAAACAACCTAATAGAACTCCTACTTAATTCTTCAGTCATATTGGCCCCTCACAGCGTTTTACACTACATGCAGATGCACAGCTGCAATGGGCAACTTACCGATTGAAAGACTATTTTAGTCCTGGAGCACAAAAATTAGCAATCCATCTGTTTTTCTGACCATACTGATCTGGAGTGCAGTGTCACTCCCACGTCTAAGTTGCAACTTCTGAGGCAGAAAATAAAAAGATGCCATATTAGAAATTGATGCTAATATGTTAATCTGCTTTATTCACCTCACTCTATGTTTTACAGACACATCCTCGACTATTAATTAAAATGTTTTAGAAACCTTTTTTTTTTTAGCAAAAATTAAGATAAGTTATTTTTGTTTACTGTTAGTGGGTCTGTTAGCTTTAGCAGAGGATGATAGGAGTTATACTGTGACACTAACTGTTACTTTGTGTTAATCGTTAACAAATGATTTAACCAGGAATTACATTTATTGGCACACCGTTGACAAATTAGGCAATGAAGCAACCCAAGCCCCAGTTGTCTCTAGTTAATTTTTGTTTGTTTGTTTGTTTTCCGTGTTACATGTCACGTGTGATTTAAATAGAGATATACTTGCTGATCCTTCTTGTGATCAGTGCGTACACCCGAGCCAATCACATCGATGAATAATTTAAGAATCCATCTTTGACACTTCAAAAATGCATATAGTTTGACTGCACCATCATCCCATTACATCTGTTTTTGAGAATGATGTAGCCTGCTGATTCATCCATTTAATATTTTCAAACTGAAGAATTCAGTAGAAAAAAAAGCAGAAGTGAATCTGCAAGCATTATCATGAGGAATTTTTTTATAGGTTTATGTTTCACATCCACAATAAAGTGAAAGAAAACTGAAGTGGGAGTGGTAGTATTGTCTCCAGCAGCTTTTGTGCATGTATGCAAAAAAAGAAAAAAAAAACATCTGTGTCATAGAGGATGACTAACTTTTGTTACAGGAAGAGAACATTTCTTTATTTTTTCCTAGTATGTTTCTGATCCAGATTCTTTGTAATCAGACCATTTTTGTGCTGACAGTTCACTCAAACAAAAGAATACTTGGTAAGTTATTTTGTTACTGAGTAAATTATTCCCAAGTTCATTACTGGCTTTTCACTCAACACTTCACAAGACAACAGATGTTGTATTTTTTCATATTTCTTTATTAGTCTGCAATTAGTTTAGAATAGCTGTGCAGTGTCGACTAGCTATTTTATAATATATATAATTGCCAGGTTGGATTGTGCTGCCTCTGGCACTTTTTAACGCCTGTTGTTATGTGTAACTGCAAAAAAAGGAAAAGTCAGTACCATGGGGAGGCAACAAACTTTCTGTAGTCCAGTGATGCCAACGCTGAGACCTTCAAACAGAAGAGAAGATCGAAAAGCCAAAAAAGTAGAGCGCAGAAAATAGGAAGTTTCGTCAAATTCTTTGTGTCTGGGAAACTTTTAGCCGGCCTGAAGTGAAACTACTTAGATGGTAACAGAGTCATAAATCATTAATAGTGCACTGGCTGTTGCAGCATGGGTTTTACAGAATTGTAATAATGCAGCCAACTCATTGTGCTAAAGGTCGAGGTTACACTTTTAGTACAAGAAGAATAACTCCAACTATGTTTAATAAGTAAATATTTGACTTACAGACAAGTCTAAACTGAATGTACTTTCAGAATGCATATTCAGGAAGAAACATTTCTTCTTTACACAAAAATGGCTTGACATTTGGTTGGAAAGCAACATCGGTGTGCTATGCCACAGAAATATTTAAAATTCAAAATATAAATTCAAAGGTTCATATTTTTTGCAGTTGAAAATAAATATTTTGAAGTTAATGTTGTGTTTATGCCTCAAAAACGATGAATAAAACAGTTTGTCTGGTGTTCCAGACGTCCTTCCTGTATCTGTTGTATTCAGATTTTCTGTAAATGATCAAAATATCAAATTATCTGTGTTTCTGTTCCATTCAGACCAGTAATCTCTGAACCAATGGCTATCATTTGTGAGTGCTCCATATATTGTTCACAATCTTTAATCAGTGTTTAGAATCAGGAGTTATATTTATGTCTGATTCATTACGTTTAAACCTCCAGAATAACTTTTTTTTTATTCTTTCTTATTTTAGACAAAAATCTGTACAAACACAGGGATTTGAAATGAATTATAAGACAGTCTTCTGGAATAATGTGAGCTTACTGTCTGTTTATTTAGAAATTATTGGTCACAATCTAGTTTAAGTTTGTCAGTGAGCCACAGAGAGCTGCAGCTGCAGCCACAGAGTCTGTGGCTGTGGCAAAATGAAGGCGCTTGGAATGCTACAAAGACAAATACATGTGGAGAAAACTGCAAAGCATATTTAATGCCGACCATTTTTTAAAATGCAAACAAAAACACAACCGAGTGAAAACCGTGGCTATAAACAGTCATAATTACATATAAAACAAATAAGAAAAAAAATTAATGACAGACTCAGTTTTTAATGTTGTCAGGTATAGGTGGCCTATTTAAAACCTATATAAAACACCGTGTCAGACTTCTGTTTGTAGCTCTGCTGTTACTGATCTGGGAGACCAGCCATTTGAGATTGTGAATATTTCCAAACATCACTAATAAATTAGGATGGTTATGTATTTTTCCAGGGATTGATTAAGCGAAATGTAAGTTGTTTATTGGGACTGAATCTGTTCAGTCCCCCACATTGAACAACTTAAAGAAGTTGTTTTCTTTTGCTATTTCCTGTTTAAAAACAGGCAGATCAAGAATAAAACTAACTATTTATAGAGATTATTACATTTTGTTTGGTTGTTGGTCTCCAGGAGTCCAGGCTCAGCACAGAGTTTAACTTTTGGAGGATTTGTTTTGGGCTAAATTCTGTGTTTTCTGTGATGGAAACTGTAGCGACCCACCCTGTTGCAACACAAGAATGTACAAAGAGAACCTACAGTGGTCCACACAACCAGCATGAATAATATTATAAGGTTTACCACGTGCTCTCATGGTGAGATATTTTTGGATGTTATCGTTTGATCGCGTAACAGTCAAATAAGGCTGCGATGCAAAGAGGAACAGAGGAATACCTAGGACTAACTTTGTTAGGTTTTCTCCTGCTTTGTTTATGTTCCACTAAGAGATGGTGAAGTTGATAACTTTTTTTTTTTTTGTCCGTTTGGTTTAAGCAGATAATGGTCTTGACTGCAGCAGCATGAAAAGTGTCAGCCTGACCTCATACATGTCAACGAACCCTGATTTCACTGACACAGTCTGAGTCAAAGTTTCACCAGCAAACTCCTGCTGACCTTCATTTTTACATTCACCAGCAAGGACCACGCCACAAACCTGTGCATTTAAAGATTTATTCATGAATGCATTAGGTATGAATTGGAGAGGGAGGAAGGGGAGAGGGATGAAGGGACGGAGGGATGGACGATCTTGATTCGGTCGTCTGGGAGAATGACGGAGGGCTTGGGATGTGGACACTCTGAGTGGGGCTATGTCTTCGGGAGGCGGTTCCTCTTATTTATTCCTGAGCCAACATAGGAGCCCCCAGACGAAACCTACGGCGAAAGGAAAAGTCAATGCACGGTTATGCATAAAGAAGTGTTAAATGAAAGGGGTAAAGGGTAAGGGAGGGTGGGTTTGACGAAACACGACAGACTGAGTAGAGTGGATGAGCAGAGTATATATAGGCTGCTTGGAGAGTTAGAGGTGTGGTTTGGGCGTGGCCCTGCTCCCGAAATTAAGTTAAAGTATTAACTTCCAAAATGTAACAGTATAACGAAGAGCTGCGTGTGTACAGAAATGAGGGCTACAACCGTCAAAGGGACTCAGAACATCCTCTTATTGGACTCTTTAAGAGGAACATGGCTCAGAGAAAAGAGAAAAAGGAACGTTATTATGCTAAAACCACGAAAAAAAAACCTGACCGTAGCACTTCCTGGGTTTTTACACTCAAACGCAACATTTTCCATTCCTCTCTGCAGTGTGTGAGTTTCTTATTTGCAGTTATTAATAACAGTGAATAATTATAACAAGACGGACATTTAGAAATGTTATTTTATTTATAAAATCCTTGCACTGCAAAACATACAAAAACTTACAAAACATTTTTTTTGTCTAGTTTTTAGGTCTAATATCTTAACTAATTTTCAAGTTACTTTTCAGCAACATACAAGAGTTTGTTACTGATATAAGAACAGATTTTTGCACTTACAAGTGAAGAACTGTCTCATAATAAGTGAAAACAATCCCAAAATAATTAAAACAAGCCTCTATATCTTGCTGAAAAGTTGCTTATAAGTTCGTTTAGTCTTATTTCAAGTGTGCAAAGATATTTGCACACTTAGACAAAGAAATAGTTGGTAAAATTTTATCTTTTTGCAGTGCGGCATTAAACTCAGCACAACAGTAGACGTGTTGTTGTAAGCAATCATATTAAAGCTGACTTCTCTCACCCGGCGCTGTAATCTGTGTGTGCGAGCGAACGGGGGATTGGACCCGCTGAATGACACACTTGTGTCCTCTCCATCTGCCCATCAGACTCCCCCTTTGTTCTGGTTCCTGCTAAACCTCGTTTTGTTCATCAGCATATCCTGTTCAACTTAGTTTTATTGATCTGCATTCACATTTGCTTACATAAATACACAAATACATATGCAAAGCAGCAGATTCCCTGAATGCTAAAGGTCAGTGGGGTTATGCAGAAGCAAGCGTGCCAGTATTGGATATTGCCTTGCAAAAAAAAAAAAAAAAATTGTTCAGTGCTGAAAATAAGTCACTTAAATTACTTAAACTTGAGTGGTTTTCAAAAATCTCCTGAAATTGCTCAAAATAATCAGAAGGAACTAATGAAAATATTCTACCGGCCCTTTTGCAACATGTTGTTCAGATTGTGAAACTGACACCTGCTAAAGTGTTCAATAAACACCGTTTTTAAAAGTAGACACTACTGCCGGGTTATTAAACCATATTCTGAGGTCAAAGTCTAAAGATATTATAGGATTTTCTTTCCTTTGGTTAAAGGATTTGCTGGAATTCTCACCAGCAAAAATTAATGTTTATCCTTGAGTGGTTCTGCAAAAAGAATCAGCAGTCCTATCGATCAGAGGATATTTGAAGGTGGTTGATTTAGGTACAGTGAAATGCCCCAGTTTACTCGCACATCAATCACTGCAGCAGTACTGTCCGTTCCATGAGGATTCTTTAACTGCACAGGAAAACATGGCGAGTCGTCTTTAGTGTCTGAGGCAAAACTTAGCTCTAAAAATTCACACATTATTTCTCCTGTACGTCTCTCATGTCACACTTGATAAGCTGCGTGAGTAAGCACATAACGCTGCCAAAATAACTGACAAAATCACACACATAAAACTCAAATGTTTAAAAAGTTTAGAGTCTAAGCAACGTCTAATCTGCACGTTCCTTTATTGTTACAACTTCATTTAGCCTTGCAGTGCTGATTTCAACAATACACAACAGATCCAACAGTATTTTTTCTTTGGAATGATTTCCAATTTTCACATTTGTAGTTGCGCTTTTCGTTGGCCACCACAAGTGAGTTTCAGTGGGGGTGGGGTTAGTCCTTATGTGACTCGACTTTCAGTCGTTTTGTTAAAAGTGAGTTGTGGCGAGTGCATCTTATTAGTTCTGTGTTGTGCTTTCTGAACTGAAGTCATTATTCGGGCTTAAAGTGGGACACTGTGTATTTTCCAAGCACATAATTCCATTTTATAGTACAGTTATGTAACTCTGTTTCAGTTATGAAAATGCTACATATATCTAAAACCACTTAGAAGGAATTTGACTTTACATCATAACCTTGTCTGACGCAGTGAAATTGGCCTCTGTCTCTTTAAGAACCTCCTATCCTTTCCGACACTCAGTCATCATCACAATACTTCTCCACGATGCCACTTACAACCGTTCTTAGAAGCTCAGTAGAGAAGTGCAGTTCCACCAGGTGTTTTCTAATTGCTGCTGCCGCTAGTCTGGAGGAGCTGGGTGGGTTGAGGGGAGCTGTGTAAATAGACAACGCATACACGAGCAGGCGTACAATCGCCCATGGTTGCCACAGGAGATTCAAGGATTTCTTAAGGCTGTTGAAATTTGAATAGAATTTGCTTTAAAGACCCATGCGTTCTATGTTGTCCTAAAAAAGCAATGATTTGTGTTACTTCAGTATGTCATGGGATGTTGTGTGTTTTCTAAGTACATAGTTCCATTTTATGTGTTACATGAGCTGGATTTGTTTTGAATATATTTAAAATGCCTTAAAGTTTACCCAAGCACATACTGTACATTCTTTTCAGTGTAGCTGGTTTTTAGTGTATAATGGAGTCATCTTTCTCCAGTAAATTATCGTTGTAGTAACTTATTGTCAAGGCCTGTAAATCTGCACACAGGGGTTTAACTACAATATCTCAAAAATCATAATGGTAAACACCAGCTCACTCTTGCCTTGTCAGACAGCCTTCTCTGTTCTGTATTATTAGAATATGATGCTGTGATGTTCAAAAGCCTTCTTATAGCTGGAATACGGATTTAACACCAACTATCAGTTAAAGAGTGTTCATCTTGCATCATGGAAACCTGTTTCGTAACAAACAGAACAAAAAGCAGGTTGGTGACAGAGCAGAGTGTGGTTAAAAAGTGTGGTCTGTAAACAGATCCAAGAGTCACGTTGCGCTTTACATTTTAAAAAAGTTAAACCATCGACAGTCCTTTGTCATCTGTTAATGTGAAATTTTCCATTGTGTCACTTTGCTTCAACGATCTTAAAATTCCAGAGAAGGTTTTTATTTGCAATCTTAAACTCCAGATGTCTCTAGTTCCTACTTAATGTCTCAAACAATTCCAACTCCATGCAGATTTTGGAATGGCCTACATCAAGACTTAAATATATATCTTTAAATAAAGTGTTGTCAATGTACAAGCCAAGGTGGGAGGTCCCCCTCCCCCCTCAAACTACTTCAAATTTAAATTAGAAAGATTGTTGTACTGATAAAATATTAGAAGTTTTATTTTTCATAAAGTTATTTCAAAATATCTTTTTCTTTCTTACTAACATGTAAACCAAATTATTTACATACAGTATGTCATTATGTATTGCGTACTTCCATTAATTTCTAAGAACTGATAGTATCTTTCAGGACCTCAGCATTTTTCTCTGACCTTTTTTTTATTAACATGAGTAATCAGAGGACCCATTAATTTTGCGCTTTTACTGATATCAGGAATAAAAAACAAAAACACTTTGTCTTATAGAATTCTGACTTTTAAAAAAATCACTGTAAAGAGGAATTATGGACTTTTACTTTCAGCACCTGTTAACCTGCAGGGTCAGGTTATCAGCCTGCTTTGCTGAATATTGCCTCCATAAATTTATCTTGTGACTTCCTTCTTTGTCCAATATCCGCAACATGGCCAATTATTATTTTATTTTATTATTATTAGTCTTTTCATGTAAAATCGATGCTCTCACTGACTGCAAGCATCAGTCAAATCACTGCATTTTACATGCAATCTAAAAGAGTCTAGATTCATATTAACTCCAGAGTTTTCATTTCTGGGATTCTGGAGTTATTGATTAAAATAATTGTTGACATATTAACTGCAAATGTTGGAATCAGAGCAACAGGAATTAGTCCTTAACCTGACAAAGGTACTAGTGAGAATGTCATTGTGTTCCTTGATGCACAAAAATGTTCAAACTGGCCATCAGCCATTTCAATAACAGTAAGATAAAAAGAATCTTTTGTTTTTATACTTGAACATTTGGCTGTTATTCAGTTGTGACCTTCCTGTTCTTTTGAATGCCACATTGAACCGCAGTGAAGTTTCTGCTCAGCTCTAACGCATTCTGTCGTCCTGCAGACAGCATCATGGGCTGTGTGGGCTCAAAGGAGCAGCAGAAGTACCCCAGCAAAGACACGGATAACAGCGACCAGCAGAACAGAGCTCAGGTACACTATGTCAGAGACCCCACCTCTGGAAGCAAAGCTGCCGTAAGTTGGACCTGAAAAAAACATACTGACTTAGACATTCAACAGCTACAAACTCACTGAAAGGTCGCTGAACGATTTCCATTCATTACGGTTCTAATCCTCACTAGAGAGTGTCAGCTCTTACAAATATGTCAGACTCTGAACCCACAGCTGAGCTAACGCATTTCCTCATAATATAAAATGAAAGTTTTATGGAAAAATATGAATCGGGTGGCCTGGGGGCAATTAGTTGAACTGGTTTAAAATATTTTTTTAGGGGAAGGTTTTTATCAACAATTTTTTTTCCTTTTTTTTGTCAATAATCAATAATATTGCATGCTTAGTTTATTGTAGGTAACCAAAACTCCACATCAATTAACATTTGCATCTTTTTTTTTTAACCTCCGGTATAAGGGAACTTGTTTTTTACTGTGGTGAATGTAGATTTAGATTTTTTTTTAGAGTAAAGCCAAGCAAAAAGTATCCCACAAAATTAAACGTGCAACATGAAATTACAGAAGTGTGCAAATGTTTTCTCATTTTAATTGTACGGTGTATGTTATGAGTCATCCAAACATGGCAATCCTATGCTTGAATAGGTCATATTTAGCATTTTGTGCAATGATTTGTTGTTGGGTTTTTTCGTGATTAAATAAAAAAAAATATACATTCATTGTGATTTTGTTTTCTAGCAGATGCAAAATAAGGTATAAATTGTTAATTTAAATGCAGCATGTACCGTTCAACAGCTATAAAAGGTATGATGTAAATTTGTGACATTAGGCACAACTGAACAAATTGTGATTACAGAAATATTTCAGCTTAAGCATGTGCATTGTTTTAATGATTCTAATGCCAAGCAATTATTTCTTTGCTGTCTATTCTGTCAGCACAGACTCCCTCAAATAGAATAAATCTTAGTGAAGCAACCAAAGTCTAAGAAATAGTATTAGCTATTTACCAAGACCATTAGAATAAAAATTATAATGGTTTTCATTAAAATTATAAATTCAGACAGATTTCTATTACAATAAAAATCTGTCTGCTTGGAAGGAAAATAGAGACATTTTGGCATAAGTAGCAAATGTTTTGTACAGTAGCACAAATACTCTGTTCTAAAGGACAGTTTTAAGTGCACATCCATATTTTAGAAGTAAAAAGAAAACAACTGCAGAAGCTTAATGGGCTTCTAAAAAAATGAGGAAGAGTAATGGCAAAAAGGCAGAAATAGGCAAGCTTAGTTCAGAGAAGATAAGAACTCAGTTCCACAATTTTCAGCAAAGAATCAATGGGAAGTAGCTTCCCTTTGTTGCCATTTACAGAAAAGACACTGTGTGGACTCAGACTCAACATGTCCGCGTGACCTGCTGTGAGTTTGCATGCCGATTAGACTTTGATCTGTGGTAGCATTAAAGTTGCAGTGTGTGGTTCCTCTGGCTACTGCTTCCTGTGTGTTGACTGTAAGATCTCTTTCGCCCTCACAGAAGAAAGAGGAAGTGAGAGAAGCAGAACCAGAGCGTTCAGCTAGGACATGCGTAGCGAGAAGTGTTAAGCCATACTTTTTCATGCTGCGATAACTCTTAACGTCAACACATTTGGTGATTGGGTCTAAAATTCCCCCATGGGTTTTAAACAGATCACCTGGCTCTACTTTAAAATCTATGTGGCATAAAAAGCAACATCTAACCTGGAAAACAACAATGTAGCTGCATTTGATGCAGAATTAGTTGATATGCTGACCTTGCAAATGTTATTTTTGTGTTTGCACAGTTTTGTTGTAATTAAATGAGGTTTTAAACTTGAAGCCTCTCATTAAACAGCTACTTTTAGAAAAACCTTTTTGTTACACATAAATGTTTCAGATCATCTGATTAATTTTTAATAGCTGAGAAAGAGAACCTGACTAAAACCAACACCCAGTTTACTTTTCGGTTAAGTTAATTTTGTCCCAATTCATAACAAATTCATCTCAAAGCCTTAAAGTTAATAATTCAATTCAGTCAAATTATTTGGTTTATGTGAACAAACAGCACCACGACCCTCAGCTGCCACTGTTAAGGTCAGTGTAAATGACAATAAGAAAGAATCTGGGCAAAAATAGCATCCGTGAAGGATTTTACAAGTCAAAAACCTTAGCTGACCAAAAATAACACAATGGCCTGCCTCAATTTTGCAAAAAAAAAAAAGGTATCTCCAGAAGTTCACATCTGAATGGCATAAAAGAAAAGAAAAAACTGTTTCATAATGGCCTAGTTAATGTCTGCATGAGATGCTGTGGTATGACTTTTTAAACATGTCATTCATTCTAAAAAAAAAAAAAAAGTCCTCCGTTTTGACTAATTTAAAATACTTCTCCAAAGAAGAGTGGTCCAAAGTTCCACCACAACAGTTTTACCACTAATCACAAACACTTAAAGGCAGTTGGTGGTGTTGAGTGTGGCACAACCAGTTATTACGCTTGTCCTGTACCTTTTTCAAATCATCTACTAGAAATGTGACTCCTAACATTAGTCTTGTTGATTATGCATTGTTGTTAGTAACCACACTAATTCTGATGATCAAAACATATTTTGCATTTTTAAAAAAAGTATTTTACTTTCATTTGAATGCACGGAAATTAAAATGAGTGCAGCATTCATGTGTGACTGTCTCTCTCTCTCTCTCTCTCTCTCTCTTTCTCTCTCTCTCTCTCCACAGGCCAAACTGCCTTCTAATGCAACCTCTTCAGATGGTGAGTTTACTTACTGCATATTGCTGGCATTGCATGAGTATCTTGAGCTACCTCTGCTTAATCTCAAAGTAGAGAAAAAGATCATTTAGGAACTAAGGTAATGTTAGATTCAAAATGGCCGTCAACATAAGTCTTTTTTTTTAGACTGATATGGGTGAGTACTTTTTGAAAGCAGAAAAACCTTGTCTCTGAGCTCGAAAGAGGAAGAAGTGTCAGTGTGTTGGTGCTGAGCGATAACCCCTCTCACTGCCTCACCACGCAGACCTAAACACAGAAAAAGACCAGCCCGCTGCTGCTATTATTATCAGGCGTACAAGGAAGTTAGTCATAGAGCAAAATTAAGGGGAAGCCTATTGTAGAGTCAAAGCTGAGGTGTGCTTGCAATTATTATACATTGGTAATTATATGACAGCAATGCACTTGACAGCATTTTTATTTTTATCCAACTTATTGAACTACACAACAACAGAGAACTGAAAGTGTCAAAATTAAATGTCTATTTTTAAAACACAACAACATGCTTCATGGTTTCCTGATTTCTATCGCAGCTGCTCTTACAGAAAATTTGCAGTGTTAACAGAGCTAGCTGTTAGCATGCACATTTTTTGTAGATTTAGTTCTCCATTGTACCCCAGAAAGACTAACTAGTCTAACTAATATGTGGAAGGTAATTTGAGACCTCATCTTCCTCCAGTCCTATTGCTTTCAGATAGAAAAAAATATATAGTCTTTATAAAAAACCTTGTCTTTGTGATCATGCTAACTGTACCAATATTATGAATTCAGGATAGAAGTCCTGATAATTTTGTCTAACAGTTGCATTCAGTCAGTGATTCGTTTCAGGAATAATGATAGAAGAGGCAGAAATTAATACAGAAATATAAAAAAGAAATATCACAACTATCATGGTGTCATCATTCCATGAATTAATTTATTGGTGTATTTTCTCCTGTCTCCTCCCTGCATTTTGCAAACCCTAACTCTGACACCTTGTGATCTTTTAATTATTTATATTTTTACGTAAAATGTACAGTTGTTAGTACAGAGCAGTGGAGGCCGTATTAAATGGCTAATTAATTTTCTGTCATTATTTGCATTATTGCAAGTTAAGCTAGCCGCTAAGTCTGACAAGGCTACTGGCTAACATGTTCTTTGACGATTAGTTGTCATTCTTAATTGATCAACATGCTATTCTATTCGTTGTAATGCAACTGGAGGATTAAATATGTTAGCAATGTCTGGCAAAAGAGTGACAGCTGCAACTAATTTGATTTGCTTTGCTATGTCTACTCCCTGTTGCACTGATCACAGCGCATCATCTCATTGGAGGCTCAATGAGATGATTTCTTTGGCCTTAGATAAAAATCATTGGATTTAGGGAAACAAGAAGAATGTGGTTAAATAATCTAAGCTTAGGATGACCACTGAAAGTCCTGCAAGTGTGATCTTTTCACATGTGCTGGAGTTACAAGTTCTCCAAGCAAAGTAAATATCTATGTAAATGTCTGGAAAGTGGACATAACATCCTTGTTGTGTTTTATTGCCATAGGTGAGAGTGTCGCCATTGCACTGTTCGACTATGAGGCGATTCATGAAGGAGACCTTGGCTTCAAGAAGGGAGATAAACTCAGAATTTTGGAGGAGTAAGTAGCTTTGGGACTTATTCATAATGTCATGATCCTAAGAACAATAAAGCTGAACTTGTAACCAGAATCCAGATATAAATAACTAGGTCTGGAGTGGACAGATATCACCAAGTCAGGACATGCTGATGGAAGACTAAATGCTGAAATTGGACCAAAACTTTCTTTAGCAAAGCATTAGTTTAAGGATAAGTAGTACAGGTGGGCAATATGGACTTAGAATGTCACTGCAATATTTTGTGGTACTATTGTGATGACAATAAAAATGACAATAAAAAAAACTACTTATTAATGTGAATTAAACTGCACACAGTAACTACATTTAATGAAAATTTCCAATTTACATAGACAAAGTTTCTCTTTGAACAAACATTGGAGAACATTGTAAAAAAAAAAAAGACATTTCTGAAAATACTGTCCATTTTTTTATATTAATTGAAATTTATTGGGAGAACATCCATTAAAATTTTTTGAAAGAAATTTTTCACAATAAATCATAAACAATATGATAAATGCCCACCCTAACGAACACAGGCTATAGTAGCTTTTTTGTTTAACTTTCCACTAACAGATTTGTTTGTTGTTCAGTTGTTCAGGATTAATCATATGTGGGGAAAAAGTTTTTTAAATAAGTATTTTTTTTTACATCACACGAACCTATTCAATTAATAGTGCAGTGTCAAGTTTTGACAACCATCTGCACTACAACCTTTGAAGCATCCTAAAGAGCCTTGTGCTGTGTCCGAGTAAAGTTACCCTCCTAGGTATCAGAAATTGTTTTATTTTTTGGGTAACAATTTTGTTTGTTGTGCCTCTCTTGCTGTCCCTTTCACATTTTAGGTCAGGCGAGTGGTGGAGAGCTATGTCCATCAGCACAGGAAAGGAAGGCTACATTCCCAGCAATTATGTAGCCAAAGATACTCTGGAGACAGAGGAGTAAGTGTGCATGCTCAAGCTTTAAACACAAACATGGATTATTGCGTGGCCTTTGTCTAGATTTAATCACTGAGCCTTTTTCCTGTTGTTCAGTTGGTTCTTTAAGGGTGTTAGCAGAAAGGACGCCGAGCGGCAGCTCCTGGCCCCGGGGAATCGAGTCGGATCCTTCATGATCCGAGACAGTGAGACTACAAAGGGTAAGACGAACTGCAAATGTAAATCCATAAAGGGTGTACACACTGACACCCTTTAAAAGATTTGGTGAAAGATTGGTAAAAGACTTCAAATGGATTTACTGATCAGAAGGGGTCTGTGTGCTTAAGAGATTCCACAGTTGAATTTAAATATTTTAATTTGTTTTTACAACAGGTAGCTACTCTCTGTCCGTCAGGGATCTCGACCCCCAGGCCGGTGACACAGTTAAACATTATAAAATTCGAACTCTGGACAACGGAGGATTTTACATCTCACCACGCATCACCTTCAGCACACTGCAAGAGCTGGTCGGCCATTACAAGAGTGAGTTCGACCGCCGGAGCAGATTTTCTCCAGTTTCTCACAGTTCTGATGTAGCATATTGTATATTGCTAGATGTCAAACAGTCAAACCTGTTCTTATTTAGTTGTGAGCAACCTTTTTAGTTCCCCCCCATCATGGTGGCATGTGTGTCTCCCTCTGCTGGCCAAATCTTATAACTGGTCCTCAATTAAAGTCAATCACCCTCCACACCTTTTTCACATATTATCTGTCTTATATTACTGTCACCACATGGTGGCCATATGGTGACAGTAATATAAGACAGTTTTAACAAATATGTAAAAAACATTAATTTATATTTTTTTATTATTTCAAAGTTATACACTGCAGCTTTAAAGGAGTAATTGGATAAGTTCCAATTACCTACAGCATCAACACTTTTCCTCATCATAAAAAGCTGGATAACTCCTGAAACTGCTAAATTTAATATTTGTCGTTTTCAGAACAGGGAGATGGCCTCTGCCAAACTCTGACCAACGCATGTTTGAGCCCCAAACCTGAAAAGCCTTGGGAAAAGGATGCCTGGGAAATCCCAAGATCTTCACTGAAGTTAGAAAAGAGACTTGGTGCAGGACAGTTTGGAGAAGTTTGGATGGGTGAGTCAGATCTGTGCCACTGTAAAACACAATCAGTAACATTTTTTTCTTTTTTTACCAAACTTGTAATCAATTTCTTTGGTTCTATTTGTTTTTTTTTTTCTTCATTGAAGCTACTTACAATAAGCACACCAAGGTAGCTGTGAAGACCATGAAGCCAGGCAGTATGTCAGTGGAAGCTTTCTTGATGGAAGCCAACCTGATGAAGAGTCTACAGCACGACAAACTGGTTCGACTCAACGCTGTGGTCACCAAAGAAGAGCCCATCTATATCATTACTGAGTACATGGAAAAAGGTGCAACTTTATGTTCACTTGATGCTTGAAAACGTTTTACACAACAATATCTTATTCATCTAAAAACCGTTGCAGAACTCGCAGAACTCTTCTTCAGTCAGCATTAATTGGTCCCAGAGGATAAAGCCAAATGGTTGTCAGTCAATTGGACTTCTACAATTTTCAAACGGCAGAAAAAAAAAAAAAAAAAAAAAACAAGTGTCACAGCGATTTACATGGAGGCTGTTTATTGAATCTTTAAATCGTTGTCATGTTTGAATTGGCTACTTTGTTGAAAACATAGTGTCAGTGCTTCCTCTGGCTGGTAGAGAAAACAACCAGCTTTGAATCTTCCTCTCTCAGTAACAGTATCAACATGACCGGAGTAGACACTAGAAGTAGAAAACGGCTAAAATTCATTAAAAAAGTGTTCCAAGCTCTGATGCAGAAGAAAATCTAAACTGTCGTACAGGAATGGCTTTAAGAGTTTATTACACTTGAACGAGAAGATTTAAACACAAATTGCTTATCTAAAATACTGTCTGAATTTCATGTCTTTAAAAATGTTATTATATATATATTTTTTATATTCAGTCGTTGTGCATTTAATGATAATTTTAATGTGTATGAATATGCCTCCTTACAGGCAGTTTGTTGGACTTCTTAAAGAGTGACGAAGGCAACCGTGTCCAGCTTCCCAAACTTATTGACTTCTCTGCCCAGGTGGGAATTGTTTGATGTTATTTAGTGCAAAAATCAGATACAGTTCTAATTAAAACAACAGCTGTTAAAGTGCCTTTTGTATAATGCTAGTCGCATTTGGCACTTGTGGTAAAGACGTGTAAAAGGCCTTAAAATAAACCCATCTTTCATTGGCACAATTACTAACTAGTAGCACACATGCTGATTATATAGCATGTGAGAGCTCGGATGCTAGTAAGGTGAAAGTTATTAAGTGTTAAAAGAAAGACATCTTTCACTAGTCCAGTGTTCTGACTATTAGTGCTACCTCATCAGATTTTCCTACCGTAGCACGGATAGATAGCTATGACTGTCTAAAACTACCGTCATGTTCACAAAGTAAAAACTATCGCAGGTTGTGTTAATGTTCAATATTATCATCGGATAACATTATTTAAGTGACTGGACTGATGTGGAAGCTTAGGAGTTATGCTTAACTTAGCATTGGAACAATTTATATTCATGACGAAACCACAAAAATATCACTTCTTTCATCAGAATGTCCTATCTGTTTAAAATGAAAAGCTATCGCAGATGTTTGCACTTATCCTTTTATTAGAATATCCTACCTTTTTTAAAAAATATATATATTTTAAATACAGATATGTTTGTAAGAAAGAAACAGAATCAGACAGGGGAAACAAGTTTTTATTGAAATTCAATTAAACACATCTACAAATACAGATCACTGCAAAAAAAAAAAATGCGCTTTCATCTGTAACCTTGGGGAGGAAGAACTAAGAAAAGCTTTTACATGTCAGTTCTGTTAAATAATCTATTACTTTGCATTGCTTGTTTCTAGATTGCAGAAGGCATGGCATACATTGAACAGAAGAACTACATCCACAGAGACTTGAGAGCTGCCAACATCCTGGTCAATAAGTCCTTAGTGTGCAAAATTGCTGACTTTGGCCTTGCTCGTATCATTGAGGACAATGAATACACAGCCAGAGAAGGTAAATCTCATCCCTCTACATGTCGCTGAAGAATTCATCTCATTGCTCCTTGTCATGTTAATGACATCACTGCAAAAAACACAAAATCTTAGCAAGTACTTTTGGCTTATTGTCCACTGCACATATCTTAGTAAACTTAAAATAAGACTGCAAAATATACGAGCTTGTTTTAGGTCAATAATTCCTTAACTTCTATGAAAAAGTACAAGTTCCACTGGCAGATTTTTACCAGTGAAATAATCTGCCTAATATCAATATTAAGGAATTCTTGATCTAAAACAGGCTCCTATGTCTTGCTGAAAAGTTCCTTGTTAGAAGTTAAAAGTTTCTCTTATTTCAAGTGCACTAAGATATTTGCACTAAAAACTTGACCAAAAACACTTGGTGAGATTTTATGTTTTTGCAGTGCCACTGTATGCTGAAGGGCTTACTTAAACAGTAATATTTTTGACAAGGACGTTTTTTAACATTTTTTTATAGGACTTAGAATGTCTGACTGTTCAAACTAGTTCTACAGACTTACTGTTTTATTGTTCTTTCTTAACCAGGAGCTAAGTTCCCAATCAAATGGACGGCCCCTGAAGCCATCAACTATGGCTCCTTCACAATAAAATCAGACGTCTGGTCCTTTGGAATTTTGTTGACTGAGATTATCAGTTACGGACGCACCCCCTACCCAGGTGACAACGCCGGTTATTGTCCTTTCAAAATGAGCATAAGTCCTGTAATGGTATTCAGGAAAATCTTTCGGAACATTGCTGGAGTGATAAAGGTTGTAAGTAATTTCTTATTTTCCAGGAATGACCAATCCAGAGGTAATCCGTTCTCTGGAGAAAGGCTACCGAATGCAGCGCCTTGACAGCTGTCCCACTGAACTTTATGAGATCATGCTGGAGTGCTGGAAGAACAAGCCAGAGGACCGTCCCACCTTCGACTACCTGCAGAGTGTCCTGGAAGATTTCTACACAGCCACAGAGAGCCAGTACCAGCAGCAGCCATGAGATATGATTCATTAATATGTGCTGAAGGTTCAGTTTGTGTCTGCAGTAGTGCAGTTCAGGCCACAAACCCTGTCAGTTTAGCTCTCTTGTCTCTTATTTACACACACGACACAGCAATAATAGTAGGGACTGTACAGAAATTATTAGCAGATAATTACTTTTACTTTTGAAAGATAGGTCTTTACATGTTTGCTATTTAATAAAGAAAAGCTCCCTGTTTTAAAAGAGAAGGAACTACAGGGTTGGAAAGGTTTAGCTAACACACCAGTTTCTAAAAGTGAATCTCCATTTGTGTCCACTGTGGACAGCCCACAAAGACTCACTGTCTAAAAGAATTTGATGCTTACTTTATGTAAATTGAGAGTCACAATAATTCCATAGTACTAAAACTCCAACTCAATAGGTGGTAAAAAGACATTAAAAAAAAAAGATTGGAAGTACATCCTATGTCAGAAACAGAAACACAACTCAGACATTTGTTGTTGTTTTTTTTTCTCACAATATAATCTATTTTTTCTTACATGTGCTGTTTATTGAATAAATATTTTATTCATCAAAGCCACACAAACTGCATCAAGTTTTGTTGATAGATTAGTACGTTAGCTCCACCTTGTGGTGTGGAGTTTAATAGAGCCTCAAAGGTTCGGCACATACAGAGAAAGTTACGCAGCAGTCTTAAAAACAAGAGCGTAGCACATTGAATGTTAATATTCCCAGAGCCACATCAGCTTACTTGAATATTTGTTGTCTGAAAATTCACCATAAACCCTCCAGATGCACCACAATGATTATGGGTAAAGTGTTTATTGGAGGTCAGTTTTGACCTCCAACATGAAGAGTAACATTTCAAAGCACATTTTTATCTAATTTATTTACATAGATACATTAAATACACACTGTGCTGTACGTTTTCAGCTCGGCAAATTCAGAACAAAAGACATTTCATTCATGCCATTGTTTTGATGTAATTATTGCTAATGGCAACTTGTTCTGTATTGGTAGGATTTCATATTCCTGCTGTAATTTTTATACAGTCCCCAACTTTTTAAAACATGACCAACTTCATCAAGCTCAGCACACAAAATATCTGCAGATTTTTCATCAGCAGATATTTTCAGTGATAACTCAGGATTAGAGAAAAGGAATTTAAAATGTGAAAAAAAACATAGGCCTGATTATGGTAGCAATTTTCTCTCTGCACATGTTTTCACATGATTTGTGGCTTAT
>NW_015115454.1:27688-41087 GCF_001443285.1 Poecilia latipinna
ACATATATATATATATATATATATATATATATATATATATATATATATATATAGGTTTTTTAGTCTTTCCGAAAGAATGGGCAATGCTCATTGAGCAGTGTTTAACTTCCGGAACGTCACTAATGACACGTATTCAAAATGGCGGCCGAGGCGATGGTAAGTGGCAAAATGAACTCTTTCCTCTAGCTATATATTGACTACTCTCTACTCCTTAAACAAATAAGACATTGCTGTGTAATTGCGGCAGAGGAAATTAACTGAAGCGATACATGGAATCTTAACGTAAAGATACTATTTACAGGAGTTTATTGTTTGTATGTTTGCAATGTTGCTAACTTAGTTAGCCTGCTAGCTAAAGCTAGCATGGATGTCACTGAGCTCTGGCTGTTGCAGTGATTCTCTTAAATTATGAAATTGTTCGGATACACGTCCAAGAGACATCGGGTTCGTCAGTTATTGGGCTGTCATCCTTGCAGATGTGAGATAAAGCAGAACTTTTCCAGCTAGCTTCAGCACTTACGTCAGGAAGCGTCAAGTTGAGTCTGGTACTGTCGCTGTGGTTATTGTGACTGAAAGGTGTTAGCATGGTAGAAGAGAATGAAATTCAACAAAATACCCACAGAAACCTGGACTAAAACTGTTTCTATTTAACTATTTTGTCATGTTGACACTATGCAGCTCATACAACATGTTGTGCTGGTTCGTTACCCATCCTGTCATAATTTACTGTTATTGACATTTCAGTTGTTAATTAAACTTTGTGACGTTAGGCTCACTTACATATAAATTACATCAGCAATAAACCAACATTTATATTCTTGATGTTGGCATAGTACAATGCGTGTCGGGATTGTAATGTGTTGCCTTTCTTATCCTGTTTGTGTTGAATGATCATGATTACGTTGTAGAATTTAAGTTTAGGTAAAAAATCCTTAATACATCACACTTGTAATTTTACAGGTTTTGAATATCAGCAACTTTAAAGGATTCCTTGTTGTGGTATTCTACTTTTTCTACCAATGTTTTTTTTTTTTTTTTTCCCTTTGGAAATGTTGATTAGATTTACTTGAAACAACATTTAGTTCAGTGTATTTTTTTTTCTTAATTGCATTATGTTGCAGTGTTTTAGATGAGTATTGATCAATAGATTGATATTAACCCTGATTTTTGTAGTTCAAAAATATCCCCTACCATTATCTTTATTTAGTGCTAAATCACAACTAAGTTAAGTTTCAGACTCATAGTTAGTCATTTACTCTTCAAGTTTGATTCAAATTCATCTATACAGTTTTTCAATCTGTCCATTCTGGAGCCAGCTGCTCATTAAAGGAAAAAAACAAAAACAATCTATCACCCTCCTATTACTTCCTGTTGTCGTCTTTGTCGTTTTCACCAGTCGTAACATTCGGCTGTTGTGCTTGTGCCTCAGATGATCTTAAAAAAGTGTTTCTATTGCAGTTTTGTGTTTTGTGCATTGTATCCATTTTGATACATCTGTAAAACCACCTCATCCCAGTGCAAAAACTTTTTAATGAAAAACGTGAGTTTTTCTCCAAATTGGCCTGTTTCCATTAAGAAAATGTATTTTCGTAATTTCAATTTGTGCAACTCCATGGTTAGCGGAAATGCAGCTAGTGTGTAGTCCATCAACGTGTGGAGATGAATGAAAATCACTCCTTGTCAGTAAGGTAGTTTTACTGTAAAAGTTTAATCTCTCTGCATCTGCTTTTATGGCTTTGAAACAGTTTAATGGAGAGGAACTTGGAGAGAACATGTTTTTCCTGTTTTGCTTGGTTCTGGATCCCCGAGGTGACATGAGCATCTTTATTCAGTCTGAAGCAGAGGACAGGTCTTTCAGCTTTTTTTCTATTCAGCACCGTTTACATTAGTGAAGTTACAAATCTGGCTGCTGTTTTATAGTTGATTCTTACCAGCCACTCAATTGTTTAGTGACTTATTACAAAATATGGCTGTGTTGCCACATTCAGAAGGCCTTTATTTAAATCTTTATTGAACCAAATAGTCAGTAAATGGCTTAGGAAACAAGAAACATGAGAACCTTAAGCCAATCAGAATTGCCTGCTTTTACCATCTTCTTGTCTTGTTTGTTCTTGTGTGCTGTCATTCTCCTCTTTCTGATGGAAAGAAGCAGTGATGTTTTACCTCCCAGTCCATACTGTGAAATAAGAGAAGTGCAGCCTGAGCTGAGCGTTTGTTTCATGCCTCCATGCCTGTAAGGAATGGGTCGGTGTTAGTGGTGGCTTCAATAAACAGTATTTGAATAAACAGATTCTCCAGTTTATAGTTTCCTTTTGTAACTTGATCTTCTTCTCATGGATAATAGACTCCAAAGCTGCTTGCGGTATTTTCATTCTTTTGTAAATTTTACCCTCTGAATTCTTTTCCCCCATTCGGGGCAATTTTGAGATCGTCCAGTAAACAGCCATTTCATTTAATGTAAATAGATGAACAAACATGTGTGTAACCTTTCAAATGAAATAACCTTGTTGTTTAGTTCACTTCGTATTAATTAACAGTGACCTGTGAGTGTACATGAGTCACCAGAAAAGGCTGAGAAGTGATGCTCAAACTTTAGCTCTTACGCTGTAGAACTCTTCTAAACTATTGTTTCCTATCTCTGCTGCCTTATTTCTTTAAAATTAAAATCAGAATGAAGTGTGAAAAAATAATCAGTCTGCAAGTGAAACTGTATGCAGCACTCCTTTTCACAGTTACAGTCTGTCGGTACCATGCTGAAGAAACGTTCGCTTCGTGACCATCATGACTGCTAACTGTGAGCATTATGCAGGGTTAGTTGGGTTGTTGACTGCTGTGTGTTGCAGGAGACGTGGTGGGCCTTGCTGCTGCTGGTGGCGCTGCTCCCTGTGGGCCGGTCCTTCTATGTCCCCGGCGTCGCTCCTCAGGACTTCCATGAGGGCGCTCAAGTAGAAATTAAGGTGAAGCTGAAACTCTAGTAAATTACTTGCAATTTTCATTTGACATTTCACAATAAGGATGTGGTTTGAAGTTGTGTAATGTTCTCCAGGTTTTAATCTGATTGGTGAGCTTTTAGAAAGTTGCACAAGACACTAAAATTGATCTTCTGTCCCTTGTTTTATTTGTTAACTCCCCAGTTAACAGTTTTTATGAGCCTTCTGTGTCCCTGTTCATTTTTAAGAATCATAATTGGGTTGGTTTTTTACAATTGGTAAATTTCAAAGCAGAAAATTTCTAAATATTTTGTAAACCAGAATTGTCAAAAGATATAAGATAACATCTTAGCATCGAAAACTATCAGAAATTCAGATGAAACAAGCTGCCAGCTATTTAAACTGGCTATTTATTCCTGGGATTTTCCTCCCAATTCAACATAAATGGTTAATAATTATAGACTTCTACACTAAAAACAGCAACTTCCTTTTATAAATTCAGCATTCATGTCTTCAGTTGTCTTTATTTAGGATGTAGAGGTACTTGATGCTTTTCAATGTTTCCTGTTTGCTGTAGACCAGGTGTGTGTGTGTGTGTGTTTGGATGAGCCAGTATTGACTGAATGCGATTGTCTTTTCAGGCGGTGAAGCTGACCAGCTCCCGTACACAGCTTCCATATGAATACTATTCCCTGCCTTTCTGTAAGCCTGGCTCCGTCTTATACAAGGCGGAAAACTTGGGTAGGTGGGCTGCAGATTGTGGCATTGATTTTTATAAAGTTGCTTGTTTCATGTTTAAAAAAAACCAACTAATTTTCTATGACTTAGATGACTTTATGTGTATGGTTGAGCACAGCTTGTCAGACAGTACTTGGGGCCCGTGTGCTGTAGAGAATTTAAACTTGATTAACATTATTTACAAAACATATTTACACTCTCAAAATGGGTTTTGCACACCGGTACATTGCTAGCTGTCAGTTTTTTTATTTACCTATTTTCCATAATGTCTCACAAAGCTCAAGGGAATTTTGTGTTAAATCTTGTTTTAACAGTTTTTTTTTTTCTTTTAATTTGTGTTAAAACAGATACTATATTAAAAACTACTATATTAGAAAGAGTGTTAATTTGAGTATGTTCAACACAGCAAAAACTTATTGGGCTATTTGTGTTTTATTTTTGTCCATTTTGCTGCAGTCAGTATGCTAAATGCTGCAGAAAACGCTGCAGTCTTTGTTTTGATGGAATATTACAAGATATCACGATATTTTGTAATATCTTGTAATATTTGATGCCAGCAGCCAATCAGAATCAGACTGATACATAAATTTGGGTTATAACTAGAGATACACTGATCCAATATTAATATCGGTATTGAAAAAACGTTTAGATCGGGTATCGGTGACAATGTGCCCGATCCATGAGGGCAGATCTATTCAGTCTAATTCCATGCTTTGTGCTCTGAGTGATGTCAAGCTTTATTATGTATTTTACATTATTTTTAAAATGACTAATTGCACTTTCTGAACTATTTGAAAGAAGGTTTTTTTTAAACATGTTTGACCTGTTGTTTTAGTCAGTTTTTGTTTGTTTTATTTTATTTTTATTTTTTTCACATTAACAGTTCTACTCCTAATTCCACTAACTCAACAAATTAAAGTTGTGTTGTTTTTACATATTTGACCAAGCTTGTGAAGCTATTGGTATATTTTAATAAACTATTTTAATAAACATAGTTATTATTATTATTTATTTTATAAAATAAATAATACATTTATTTGAGTAATCAAATAAATGTGTAATTCAATACATTTATATCTGTGTTTTAAAAAAGGAAACATTTTAAGTCAGTTCAGCACTGTTTTTTGTATCGGATCAACATCAGCCTATATCTGCATTAGATGTGAAAAAAGTGGATCACTGGTTAAAACACGAGCAAAGTGAAACTCTAAGAAAGTTATATATTTTGGATAAGACAGTAACTGTTTATAATTAAACAGTTTCTCACAATAGCAAAAAAAAAACATTTGGCAGTAAACAGATTAGCTCATCTTTGTACTGTTCAAACTCACTAAAATGGACGTACTAAGAACAATTTAAAGGAGCAATCAAATTTGTAAAATGTAATTTTTTTTGCTGTCTTTTTATGTTTTTTTGACTTATTGTTGATATTATCAGATATTTAAATATCTTGTGCCTTTGTTTCTAATATCTTTTATCCTGGTGTTATTTGCACAGGTGAAGTTTTACGTGGCGATCGCATTGTGAATACGCTCTACAATGTAAAGATGAACGAGGATAAGAAATGTGAGCTGATGTGCGACAAGAAGAAGCTCAACGTGGAGGAGAGTAAGCTGGTGGCTGAACGAATCCAGGAGGAGTACTACGTTCACCTGTGAGTTCATCCCATTTACCCTCTAATGCCCGTTTATCAAGCAGAAAACCAACAAGCTAGTTCCAAATAATTGCTCTTAATATAATCTAACATGGTTTAGGAACCAGTTTTTAATTTCCCACATTAAATTTGTGTTTATTTTAGTTTTTACTTTCTTGCATTTATAATCTAACTGTGGGAATTAAAGGCTTGGGAACTGAAAACCAAATGAAGGGTGGTGTTGATGTGTGTTATTTCAGGATTGCAGACAACCTTCCAGTTGCCACCAGGTTGGAGTTTTACCCCAACAGAGAAACGGGAGGAGATGAGGAGCAGAAGAAGGTTGCAGATAAAGATGTTCAGTTTGAACATGGCTACAGACTTGGCTTCGTCGACAACAACAAGGTAGATTTCACACTCGCCTCTTCAGAAGCAGCTTTTGCCTCATTACTCACTAACTGACTCAACCCGAGGAATGCACGTTTATCATTAACCATACAAGTGAATGTGAATATAGTAGGATATAGTTAAAAATCATTTTATTTTTGTTTTCTGATAAAGGCTTTACATGAACTTTTGAATGTCGCATAAAACAATTTAAATACTTTAAAAACAGTGAGTTAAAGATTCTATGTAGATTTTATGAGCTGATAAAGCCCATCAGTAAATATTAGGGGTGCACCGATTTTTCAGCCAGTTTATCGACCAGCCAATTTATCGGTGCTGATTTCCTTAATTTGGGGAGATCGGTGATCGGCCGATTTTTACATATGAAGCCGATCTTATCCACCAATCTTATCTAATTTGACAAAGGTCTAAGAATCACCCTCTGTCCTCTTCTGCTCTCAGACGAGAAAGGTTTGACTGACAGACCAGCCCACCAAGTTATGTCTGCACATTTATAATTAACAATAGTGACCCCACTGCTGCCAACTCAACAACTTTCTTGATATATTGAGCAACATTTCAGACAAAAAAAAATGGTATCGGCCAAAATTGGAATTGGCAGGTTAAGCTTTTTAAAAGATCGGTAATTGATGATCAGCCAGAAAACTGCAATCGGTGCACCCATAGTTAATATATAATGTGAATTTTGAGCGAAATTTTAAAATGTCTCAAAACAGAAAATAAAACACAAATTAAACACGTTTGCGTCTACTGGTTTGGAGCGAATCAACCAGGCTGTGCAAATGTTAATAGAACACTAATTAAATCCTGTGTTTTTTTTTTTTCTTCCAGTTTTATCTGCACAACCACCTGTCCTTCATCCTGTACTTTCACAGGGAGAAAGTAGAAGAGGGAGAGACTCACAACTACAGAGTGGTGCGTTTTGAGGTTGTACCTCAAAGTGTCAAAGTGGAAGGTTGGTATCAACACGAGCTTTCCAAAAGCTTTTGCTTTGGTGATTGTGTCAAACTCGAGGTTAACGCTAACTATTCTGATCAAATGAAGCAAATGTGTCGGTCAGAAAGTCACCTGTTGCTTTGAATTTCTTTTCCTTTTTTTGATATGTAGATCTAAAGGCTGTTGTAACAGAAAAAACCTGCACTCTGCCTGAAGCCAGTGGTTCTGCCCCCCAGGAGATTGACCCAACCAAAGACAACGAGATTCTTTTCACATATTCTGTCACATGGAAGGTCAGCGAAATGAAACCCTTTCTAATCAGAAGTCAGACCTGGTTGTAAAACATCTAAAGCCCTCAATATAAATAGATCAGCTGGTCTGACGCAAAGAGTAAACAAAACAACACTTCTGATGTTTTTAAATTGAATTTAGAAAATATGTTGGTCAAAAAACAGTCATCGTAAGGATTTAACTGAATAAGATAAAAGTGGTGTGCAGTTGGCATAAAATTAAAATGACCATCCATGCTTGTTTCAAATGGCAAAACTCAGTTCATCTAAATCTATTAGCTTTTTTTTTTAAATTAACAGATTTTTTTTTTGTTTTTTTTGCTGCTGATTCTGATGGATGTGGTGATGAACCGGGTTTATTTCGCTTAAAAGACAAACCTGTTTATCTTCTAACAGTAATTGGAGATCTCTTCTCAGACACTTAGGCCATCTTTAAGTCCCTACTGAGAATCTTTAAAATGCGTTTAAGAGCATTTACCATCCGGTGCCATAAGATTTCAGTGTGTTTTCCTGATTTCAAAGCTCGAGTTCACTGTTTGGCCTGCCGTTGTTGGTTACGTTTTGATATCAAACCAGGTATCAAAACCTCGTTTGATACCTGGCATCAAACGAGGTATCTATCTAAAAATCTATCCGTTTAGATTAGGTTTATCTAAAAAAAAAATTGATAAACCTAATTAATATTTTCTCAGTTTGAGTCCCTGAACTTCTTGTCTCATTTGCACAGGAGAGTGAGGTGAAGTGGGCCTCTCGCTGGGACACATACCTGACCATGAGTGACGTCCAGATTCACTGGTTCTCCATCGTCAACTCTGTGGTGGTCGTCTTCTTCCTCTCTGGTACGTCTGTAAGGCTTCATGATCTTTGTTCACTACTCCAACAAACCTCTGAGGCCAGAAATGGGACAACAGATTAGAGTAAATGACAAGCAGATGAACTCTATATAAAGTGGTTTATGCTCAGATTTTTGTCTGTAAAAATGTTTTAAATGATCTGTCATTGTATTTCCTCTTCACAAAAAATACTATACTGTTGATCTGTCACATGAAATTCCAGTAAAATCTACTGATGCTTGTGGGTGTATCTTGACTTTTCAAAATGTTCAACTAGCATGAAGAGACTTTAATTATGGGAGTTGACAGAGTGGAGAAGCTACAACCATAAAGTGACAAAAAGTTGTTGTTTTTTCTATAAAACTTATATAATATTTTGGTTTTATCTATGTATTAGCACTCGTACTTTGATTTTTTTGAAAATCAGAACCATAGTTCTTCTACTACTTCCTGTAGAGGAAGGAGTAGAACTGCCTCTACAGGAAGTTTGTGTTTCAAAGTCTTCGTGTTTTGCACCAGTGTTAAAATATTGCCATTACAGTTTTGTGAAATAAAGCAATCTTAATATGGCCACAAATGAGAATCAGCTTTTATTGTCATCATACAGCAAAGAAAACAGACAACATAGGACATGGGCAGACTGGTGCCTGAGGCTGCAGCCCTGGGAGGCACTGCCCTTTCATAAGATGAGAAAAACAACATCATATCTCACACTGTCAGATTTGACTCTGACCCTACAGGACACAGTATGAGGTTGAAAAAGAAAAACCACATCATCGATTCCTAGCACTACAATTTATTGTTGAAAAATTAGGTTTTTGTTTTTTTTTTTCTTGGTGTGTTTCGATTAAGTAAATTTATTTTCAAAATGTCAAATCGCGCAATTATATGGTTTGTGGAAATGCAGCTACTGTTTCATTCTAAACGCCACAGAAAGAGTTTGTCTTTCTGGTTGCATGAACCCTTTTTCCTTCTCTGCCTTTGTCTTCCAGGGATTTTGAGTATGATCATCATTAGAACCTTGCGGAAGGACATTGCCAACTACAACAGAGAGGACGACATTGTAAGAAAATACAAAGAGTGTTTGCTCCAACATATCGTTTTCATCTTTGAGATTTTGTCTGTTAAAATCTTCTTTTTATTCACAGGCTCAGTCCTGTTTTTTCTAAGTAGTGTTTCTCATTTCTAACCAGGAAGACACGATGGAGGAGTCGGGATGGAAGAACGTCCATGGCGATGTCTTCAGACCACCGCAGTATCCCATGATCCTCAGCTCCCTGCTGGGCTCAGGGATCCAGCTTTTCTGCATGATCCTCATTGTCATCTGTGAGTTTGGCTTCTGTCCTCTTTGCTCTACAAAACTTTGCCATTTTCAAAATTCTTATTCCTTATATGATTTTTTTTTTTTTTTTTTAATTCACGTGACCAGCATGCTTGCTTATGAAGTCTAATATGTTCGTATGAATGAATAAACATGTAATAAAACACAAACTACTGCAGCTGTTTTAGAGGTCATTGTTCAGCCTGCCTGTTCTCACTAAGCTTATCGTGTTTTTACCTCAGATCCACATGGTTGAGTCGTTCCTCAGATAATAACGGCGTCTGTTTTTGCGTTGCAGTTGTTGCCATGTTGGGCATGTTGTCTCCATCGAGCAGAGGAGCCTTGATGACTACTTCATGTTTCCTCTTCATGTTTATGGGGTAAAAGCCTCAATAGCTGCTTTAAATCCTCACAGAAACAGGATAAGGTGATGTTTCAATGAGAATACTTCTAACCTTTGGATGTTTTTCCTTCAGTGTGTTTGGGGGTTATTTTGCTGGCAGACTGTACCGCACACTAAAGGGCCATCGGTGGAGGAAAGGAGCATTTTGTGTAAGTCAATCTTTAGTGGGGTTTTTTTTGTTTTTGTTTTTTTATATGTTCTTATGACAGCAGAATTGTATTCATTTCATCCAGTCTTACTGGTTGAAGTATAGTTCACTAGAAACTGAAGACATGGGACAATAAAGCTGCAGAATAAGTTGTTGTCTCTGGTCAAAGTCAGGCACAGGGCAACGTAGTCTAAAACATTCCAACACAAACATCCAGAGAACAACAGTGATGCTCTACTTATTCACTGTAATGTGTCTCAAAACAACTCTGGAGCCTTGTTTCAAACTAAGCAATTTGTAAGGTTTCAGCTGTGTTTAATGCAAGGTTTGTATTGTTATTATTTAGATAAAACTGTAACATTAAATTCATTCAGTGATCTCCAAGCATGAAACCAGCTTTATGTTTTGCTGGTCGAGTTTCGGGGAGCAACTGGGGCTGAAGTCTGTTTTTCATTCGTTTCTCTTCCAGACGGCCACTTTGTATCCCGGAGCGGTGTTTGGAATCTGCTTCGTTCTAAACTGTTTCATTTGGGGGGAACACTCCTCGGGAGCAGTGAGTTCAGTCCTTTTAAACCCAACCAGAAAGGTTTTCTACTGAGAGTAAATGCTCTGAAGATTTTCTGGATCGAAAATTATAATCGGTGTAAAATATTTCAGTTCATACTTGCTGTTATCTGAGGTGGTCATAATGAGAAAAATACTTTCTGGTGATGTCACAATGCCATACTGTGATCTAAAGTGGTCAGTCTAAATATTTTAGATCAGCATGTTGATAAAATCAACACGTTGTGATGACTTCCTGAAGGCAGAGTGTCAGAAAGAGCAGGGGTTTTTAAAGAGACGGAGGTCTAATTTCAAGACATTAAATTACAAAGTCAAATTTCTTTAAGTCATATTTGACATATATACCATTTTCATAACTGAAGGTAACATTGTTACTTGATTGTGCTATAAAACAAAGGCAAGACAGGATGAAGGCTAAACATTAGCTTTTCATGGTCGATTTCTCTCATCTGATGTTTCTTGACGTTTCTCTTGGTCTCCTGTCCTGCTCTGGATTCCAGGTTCCCTTCACCACCATGCTGGCCCTGCTGTGCATGTGGTTTGGCATCTCCATGCCTCTGGTCTACCTGGGTTACTACTTTGGCTTCCGTAAGCAGCCTTATGATAACCCGGTGCGCACCAACCAGATTCCCCGCCAGGTCCCGGAGCAGCGCTGGTACATGAACAAGTTTGTGGGGTGAGTGTGCTCCAGATCCTCGTCCATTCTATTTATAGACTTATAGTGCATCAACTAAAAGTTTTCTTTTCTTTCTCTACCTCCCAGAATCCTCATGGCTGGGATCTTACCGTTTGGCGCCATGTTCATAGAACTCTTCTTCATCTTCAGTGTAAGTCTAAGCTCATCTTTTCAGTTCTAAGGAAATTCTTCCCTATTATTAGGAAATGAAAATGAAGGTTAGATCTCAGGTCCTGTAACATCCTCATCAATGTGTTTGTGTCGCCACCTACAGGCCATCTGGGAGAATCAGTTTTACTACCTCTTTGGCTTTCTGTTCCTGGTTTTCATCATCCTGGTGGTGTCCTGCTCTCAGATCAGCATTGTGATGGTCTATTTCCAGCTGTGTGCAGAGGTAAGGCCGCCAAGACGCAGGAGTGTCACTATGGTTATATGGCGTTTCATGCCACACGGAGAACGATGACGTGCTGTGTCTGTGTTCCTCACCGTCAGGACTACCGGTGGTGGTGGAGAACGTTCCTGGTGTCAGGAGGCTCTGCTTTCTACGTCCTGATTTACGCCGTCTTCTACTTTGTCAATAAGGTAAAAACCAGGAGAACTCAACTCTGATCAGAGCTGTCCTTAAACATTCTGCATCACCATAAACTGCTGTCTGATTAAAAGTCTCTAAAAGTTTAACATGGATGTAGAAAATTAATTCAATTCAAAAAAACTTTACTGATTGCCGAGGGAAGTGAAATGTTGTTGCTCATATTATCCCAGTTTGTTCAAAATAATTGTAGTTGATACTGATGGTAGGGCATGCAGCCGGCATTCATTTTCTGACTAGAGGAAGGGTTGCTTGATGTTAGGGAATATTTGACACTATTGCTGAAAAGTGCAAAAATAACTCTCTTCTTTGTTTACCATTAAAAAGCACAACTCGCATATGGAGGCCTTAGACCTTGACGTGGGTGTCGCAGGTTCGATTCCTGACCTGGTGACCTTTGCCGCATGTCTTCCCCTTCTCTCAATACCGTTTTTCCTGTCAATTAACTATGAAATAAAGGCCACTAGAGCCAATAAAACCTTTTGGGAAAAAAAAGGTTTAAGTCTTAAATTCACGTATATAAAATTGAAGCCTTAAAATGTTTTAAATTCCTTTAAATAAAGAAGTCTGCCTTAAATACATTAATCACAGATGACAGGACTATTTATTCTGTAATTTATTTTTCTCGTGAGACTTTTCTAACAGGCAAAAGCTTTAGTGGCATAAAGACATCTTCATTACATTCTGAGTCAAGGTGCTTGAGGCTACCGCTAATTAGCTGCTAATATACCTGTACCAGCTAGCATTTTGTGTCTATCATTGGTAAGTGTAAATTATCACCAGTTGACTGGATGACATTCATGTTCACCACCGGCTCACTTCCTTTGCCAACCCATACGGTGCTATGTGCATCCTGGGCAAGAAAAAAAAAGAAACAAACTTCACTCTACCATGTAAAATATGCAATTTTCCTTTGTATGTTTCTATTATAATGAAAATCTTGAATTTCAATCATAGTGGTTTTAAAATGTCTTAAGTTTGAGTTGGTGAAACCTGCAGGACCCTGTTGCAGGACGACGTTCAATGGCAGGGGGTTTGAATCAGGGAAGAAGGAGGGAAACTATCAGTCAAACTGCCCTCCATTTTAGAAATGTCAAACTTAGTCAAACTGAAAATATTTATATTTACAACATGAGTGAGTCGCTGTCGCTGTTTTCTCAGCCAAAACACCTTCCCTGCTAATTGTTTGGGAAACGGTACAAAATGTGTTGCTAGCAGCTAAAATGGTGGTTATCAGGCTTCCTCCTCTCCAAACGGTCTCTCTAACATGACCTCTGTCTGTTTCAGGTGTTTCTGATTTAAAAACTCAAAATCTCTTTCTGTGTGTGTGATTTGTCTCTAGCTGGACATTGTGGAGTTCATCCCCTCCCTGTTGTACTTTGGTTACACCACCCTCATGGTGTTGTCCTTCTGGCTGCTAACGGGCACAATCGGTTTCTACGCAGCCTACATGTTCATCAGGAAAATCTATGCCGCGGTCAAGATCGACTGATTCCTCGGAGCCGCTGCTGTTCTCCTAATTCTTGGTTTATTTTTCTGAATTTTTTTTAATACGTTTGTTTTTTTATTATTGTTATTATTCTTTTTGTCCAACAAGCACTGACTTGTGTGCAGAAGGAACTGGGGGTTTATTGATATGATGCAACAACCCCATCTGCTGGCCACATGGTGGAATAACAGCCAAACAGCAGAGCTTAGCTTGCTGTTTTCCCCCGTCCCGCCCTCCTCTCCTCCGTGTCGGGACAGAGACCTGGACGGTGTCTTCCTCTACTGGGAATGTTTTGGTGTCTCCGGTCGCCTCACCCTGCTCACACACACACAGCGGGCCAAAGCTTGTCAGTTAAATTTCTGCACTTTTTTTTTTTTTTTTTTTTTTTTTTTTTTTTTTTTCCCATTTAAATTTTTTTTTTTTGCCCCCACCTTTTTTTTT
>NW_015115454.1:44223-70549 GCF_001443285.1 Poecilia latipinna
CCCCCACACCCCCCCACGGGGCCAAAATTTGTTGTTTAAATTTTTTCCTTTTTTTTTTTTTTTTTTTTTTTTTGTTCAATGTTTCCAACTTAAAGTTTTCATTTTGGCCACCATCATATTTTTTTTTCTTCTTTTCTTTTAATTGTCTCCTTGGACACCATTTTCTTGTGTTTTCTTCAAACTAATCACGTCTGACTTTACTGATTCTGCTGTCAGAGGGAGACTTTAGGTTTCGGTTCAGAGACTTTATGGATCAGGGTTTTGGTGTTTGACTTGATGGGGAATTATGCTCTTTTACATTGTAATACAAGAGAAGGATCAATTAAATGTTCCATGACTTTTTTTTTTTTTTTTTTTTAAATGGGTTTGTCGTGTCCCCGTTGGAACCAAGTTACCCACAATCCATCTCGGCGCACCGTTTCGTTTATTCTAAATGTTTCAGAACCACTTCTGATTGGACGTAAATATTTGGATCGAACAGCGGTGGCTACGGCGACACAGGTGGAGCGGCCACGGGACGAACGGCACGAAGGAGGAGACCGTTTGTGTCCGAAAGCAGAAAGTACTGAAGTATCTTCAACAGTGTAGCCTTAGCAGTCCCAGAGCCTGCAGAACTATGCAGTAATGGAAAGAGTGTTCGAAGCTAATATCAAAGGACCGTATTTGTTTAAAAGGAGAAAAAACAATCACAGTAAGCCGAAAAGTTTACATCTAAAGTTTGACTTTTGCTCAAAGATCAGATCTGCATCATTAGCCGTAGCTGTAAATGTTATCTTAGCCATTTTCACACATCAGTGCTGAACGTTTTCAGGAGATCTTTGGTTCTGGAATCTTGTCTGATAAATTATTCTGAAACCCAACTCGCCACACAATCCTTCCTGATGGGAAATCTTTCCCCTTGGAGCATTTTTTCACACGCTGTATATCCCCACACGACTTTTCCATAAAGCTCCAGCGAAGTGTGTGAAAATGGCTTTCAACAGAGTTTCAGCTGTCCAATGTTCTTAAAACACACACACAGTCAGCTGGTGTTACAGGTTTGCACATCTTACACATCACTTTACTTTCGTCCCTGAAACTTTAACTTAAAAACTAACTTTAGGATACATTTCAGAAAATGGTGACATTAAGGGCTCCCCAAAGATGATCCATCGTAGCAAAAACATTGAGATGTGCTCAGTGGCTACAGGAGAAGGTTCAGTGATTCATTTAGAGTTTAAAATCTCTTCCCTTCCTTCACATCTGACATTGGTGTGAATAATACAGATTAATCTATAATTAGCATTAAGCTATGAATTTCTTTGCACCTGTGGTGAATCCCCACTCACATAACGGCTGCAGCAGCTTTGAATAACTGGATATGTTTTCAGATTTCCTGAAATCCCACAAAATCTTTTTTTCTGGGCTTGTCAGCACAGAATCCAGCTAACGGACTGAATGTTGCATAAGAGGAAAACTTTTCCAAGAGCATAAACAAATGCAATGGAAGTAATTTTTATTTCATTTATTTTGTGATTTGAATTAAATGACATATTTCTGGGGGAGTTTTTTTTCTACCACTCCCTTTAAGGTGTACCGGTACTTAAACCTTCGCTCATTTAAACCAAGAAAGTGGAAATAAGTCATTTCCTGGTCCTCATAATCCCAAACTGCTCCCAGAGGAGAGGCGAGATGAGCTGAGATCAGTCGAAGTCTGGCTTGGCGAATTCTTACACATTTATTTCCATTTGCTTATGGGAACCTTATTAAACTTTCCGAATCCTCTTTACTTCTGCCTGACTTTAAGGTGGAGCCACTCCTCTCCTGCTGCTGAGGTGCACATGCCGGGAGAGATTTTTTTTTTTTTTTTTTTTAACAGATTCGAGAGGCCTGGGTTCAGTGTGTGAACATATGCACGGATCAGGGTTTCCAGTGTAAATAAGAGCTTTGTATTTGTTACGTTTGGCTGTTTGTGGCACTCTGTAATGATTCCTGTCATTGTTTTAGCCAAAAGCATGATGCTCTTGATGACTTTTAGAGCAATGTTTTTTGTTTTTTTTTTACTTTCTGTTTGTTTCTTTTACAGATTGTCTATATACAAAATGTACAATGACAATAAAGTGATGACAAGTTGAATATGAAAATTGGCTCTTTTTTTTTTTTTTTTAATTTCTAACAAACCTCTGAGGCCTTCAGTTACTAGATTTCTCCTGAAATTAATCTTTGGTAATATGTTGCCCTAGATTTTAATAAGGGCAATCAGAAGGAAGGGGGCTGAATAGAAATGTGCACCATATTTTTTAAGAAAAAAAAAAAAAGAACAAAACCATTGTATAAATTTTCTTCCACTTCACTATTATGCTACACTTTATATTGGCCTGTCACATGAAAACATTACAATTTGTGGTTGGACTCAACCAAATTGTGGACAAGTTCAGGAGTGGAAATGCTTTTACTGACGCTGTACATGAACCCCTCGTTTAAATGTCGCAAAACATAATCTGGCTGTGCATCTGGGTCGGGCGGTTCTCTAGCCATCCATCTTGGTTTACAGTGATAAATCACCACACTGCTCCTTCCCATGTGAAAGTGTTCATTTGTGTGTTCGATGTCTAGCAGCTCGCCTTGCCTCGTGTCGTTTCCCTCCAGATTCTGCTGAAGAACATGCTACAAAACCAAAGCAGCTGCTATTCCTGGGTTATGGCCCAGATCCCATCCTGTAAGTGTATGTATGGGAGTCTGCTCAGCTGATGTAAGTATAGGTTTGCTATAATTAGGCCAGTCTTGACAACTCGAGTCAAACACTCAGACATATCCGTCCAGCTCTTCCAGATGTAATCCAGACTCTGGACCGGGATGGGAAAGTCTATGGATGGTTTTATTATTCTTTAGATTTTCACAGTAACAACAATCTATATTTTTCCACATAATTTTTGGCTACTTTGCATGAAGTTGTTGTCCCTGTTTTATTCTGACCTGTCACAAAGAGCCACAAAGTCCAGATTGTTTCTCTTCAACATTTGAAATAGAATCATATCTTCAAAATTAAATATGCATGAAAAATGTAAACAATATAAATTATAAATATTAATTATATTACTTTTTTTTTTAATGAAGCCCAACTTAAAAGATTAAAGTTGCTGTCAAACTTATGGCCACATGCTGGCATACTTAAAAACAATTTTTACATGCATCCAATTGTTAAGACATGGCTAAGACATACATTTAGTCACATCAAAGGCTTCCGGCCAATAGACGCATCACCACATCGTAGATACAGACGATCAAAACGAGGTTCTGGACATGGAGAAGGACCTCTGAAGCCCTTTCTCCATTGTCAAGTCTCTCTACAGGCGGGTTAATGTCTGTTTCAGTTCTTGCCAAGCTGGGAGTGTCCCCACTGGCAGTGATCCTCACTACGTAGGTATGATCTGGACAGGAACAGGTGGGCAGCTGTGAGCGCCCAGGAGTTGTGCCCGATGCTCCGATTATGTCAATGGATTGTGAACCATTGGGCGGCCAGATTCTCCAAAATCTCAGATGTTTGTCTGTTGCGGGTTGCTCCTTCCAGTTGATGATGTATGCACTCCTCTGCCACAATTGATGATTGGATCTCAAGGTTTGAACATGGAACAATTGATTTGCAGCTTGCACTCGCTTCTCAGATTTGTTATCAGAGGAGTTTGAAACATCCAGTGACTTAAATCCACAGTCCGATCAGTCTACTGCCAATCAAATCATTTGCATGCAATATCCGGCTTGGCCCAGCTTATGTTGGTTTCAAAAAACAGGGAGGACCCGACCACGACCTGCAAACGGAAATAAATCTGGCTGTGGCTGACTGGGAAACAACTGGTTAAAGCCACATGAGTGGGCTTAGAGGAGTCTTAGAAGCTCGGTCATCCTGGAGAGGCTCAGTAGATCTGCTGCTTCCACATCGAGAGGAACCAGTTGAGGTGGACTCAAACGTCTGGTTAGGATGACTTCTGGATGCCTCAATAGAGAGGCGTTCTGTACACATCACCGGATTGAGGTGGGTTCCTCTGGGATACAGGACACACTGGAGGGACTGATTCTTGGGAACGCCTTGGGATTCTCCCAGAGGAGCTGGAACAAGGGGTTGGAGAGAGGGAAGTCAGAGGCCCTGCTTAGGCTGCCGCCCCCGTAACCTGACCCTGGATTAAGAATAAATAGATGAACATTTAGTCATAATTGAAGAATATGTGCACCTGTTCCACCTTGCTAGGACCAGTTTGAACCCCTTTTTTCCTTCAGCTCTCCCTGAATTGTACAGCATTTTTCAAGGATACTGAAGACACTTTACAATCGATCCCGTTCACTCACATGACGGCAAGCTACTGGATTGTAGCCACAGCTGCCCTGGATGCTGTGGCAGTTGTGGTTGTGGGGTATATAGTTATGTGTGGGGAAAACCATGTAGTTTTAAAAATAACCTTTTTAAAATCATTGGCCACTAAATGGTAACTAAATTGAATCATGACATTTCTGAATATTCTCTATCGTCTGTTAGACCCGACTACATAGCAAACTGTTATTTTGGCGACTTCCTTATTCTGTCTTACCATCACAAAGGTAAAACCAAACACCACCGGGAGTCTCCCATGACCCCTAGTTTCCACAATAAACACAGGACTGCAGATAGGGTATGAAACCACTGGTTTGTCTTTTAATTATTTCAACATAACACATGAGAAGTCAAAGATACACTGTACTGTACAATAAGTCAATATTTCTGCTGTTGTGTTCATCTCTTTGGATCAACCAATATACATCTGTCACTAAGAAATTGCAGCAACTGATTACATGAGATATGTTAAAAAGGAAGACTCCTGATGTGGATCCTTGAACTCTCCCTGTAGTCAATAAGCTCCATGCTATATAACATAGTGTGAGAGAATGCAAGTAGCTTGTTATTGTTCACCTTTTTTTAAGTTTATTCCAAAAGGTGGCTGTAGTTGCTTGTAAAAAAAATAAAAACGGGCTATGTCACCTAACAAGATACACAAAGAGGATGGAATGCACGACTTACGTTTTAGCTAAAAAATATATAAATCTACATGTGGATGCCGTCTGCAGCAGACATCACCCAGGTTCGTACTAAAGCCAAAAACAATAGAGGGAGAGAGAGGAACAAGAATCGTTCAAATCAAATCAGCAATTTCTCAGGTTTACAATGATGGAAATAATTCCCTTAAAATGTCTGCACTGCACCTACCAGTAAAAAAGGAAAGAGAGAGAGAGGATAAGTGCATCCCTAGTAGGTGCAGGCTGAGGTATTGGAGCTGCAGCCAAGCGGATGACCAGCGCAGCATCTCTGTCAGAGTGTCGGTGCTTCAGAAGTGTCTGTGTCTCAGCTTTTTGCTCAACACAAGCTATGGAAGCCGCACACTGGAAAAATTGTGGAAAATTTAGACAAAAAAAAAAAAAAAAGACACGACAGCCGTCCAAAATGATCATTTTTCCTCCCAAAGGCCTAAATCATAAATGCTCACAATTTTTACCTACTGGATAGGTAAACATCCTATATTCATTATTATTATTTTCCATATAATTATTTCTGTAACATTACCAAAATTACTAATATCAAACTCCTCTTATGTTTTTTTTTTCCCACTTCCTGAACTGATAAGTAGTCGTGATCACATTGAACGGCAGTGGCCTCCTGCAAATCATTAAAATTTTAACCATCAGCTTAATCAACCATAAACCGATTAGACAATCTGTATATCCATAAAACTTTTTTATGACCTGAAGCAAATTGGTAAGCCTTCATGCCAACCATTCTGTCGCGTTGACAAGATGCTTAAACAAAAAATGAGGGATGGGCGACAAATTTATCATGATATCATGTGACAATAATAACAATAACAATAAAAACTGTTTTACCCTTTTATTGGGTAGCGGGGGCAACTATATTGGCTGGGACAGAAATCAATTAATGGTGACAATGACAAACCAAAATTCTTATAAGAAAATTTTCATGATAAATGATGCACTAAATACCCAGCCCTAGTGGATAATATTTTCCATATTTATGCATGGTATAATTTCAATAATGATAAAAATGACTGATGTTATTTTAATGAATTAAAAGTGCAATGTATCAGATTATTACTTTTTCTGTTGTTGCATCTGAAGCTCTTTTCCCCTCCTATCCTCCAAGCATGTCTGGATTTTTAACATTCTTTCTTATTTTTCTTTTTTTGTTTCAACTCCTACATATTTTTTTCCTTTTTCCATAGTAGATTTAGAAAATTTCTCAAAATCTTGCCAATAAACATCAACGTCATATCAGATTCAAACCCTTCGATAATTACAAGTTTGTGACTGAAGCTGCAGCTGAATGTTGTTCTTCTACATGACTTTTTAACAAGTTGTACTATTTGGAAACAAAAAACAATTCACTGCTCTATGATCAAACCATAAGTGCTTTATAGCAGGGTGACTTTGACTTTTCCAGCTACGTTGTGAAAATGGCCAGTGGATATCACAGTTTGACTAAAGCCATTTGTAGACAGAAGAAAAGGAGCAAATTCTCACTAAAATTTTCTGAGTTCCGAAAATTTAAATATTTTGATTTTTGGAAATTTTCTGAGTTTCCATCTCAAAATTTCTCTGTTTTATCTGTAAAACTTTTGACTTTTCAAACTCTGAAATTTCCAAGTTTTGTCTAAGAAAAACCTCCAAGATGAATCTCAATATTTTGGAGTTTTCTCCAGCAAATGTTTGATGCGTCAAACTCAGAAATGTCCTACTTTTTTCCTGGAAAATTTCTGAGTTTTTTCGGAAATTTTTTTGACGGCTCAAGCTCAGACATGTCCACATTTTTTCAAGGAAATTTCTTAGTTTTTTTTTTTCTAGAAAACTTCTGTCTTTAAGCTCAGAAATGTCCACATTTTTCTCTAGAACATGTATTAATTAATTCATGTCAAAATATCTGAGTTTTTTTGGCAGATATTTACTCCACTTGTCTTTTCCATCTACAATGGCCCCAACACTCCTAATCCTGCTGCAGCAAAGACGTCAGAGTTTTTGCTGCAGCAGGATCCGCGCGCTGTGATTGGCTGTGGATCTAGACGCTCTGCTGACAACAGCTCTGTTCACCGTGGCCTCTGAGGAACAGACATGCTGCTGCTGCTGTTTTCTTCAAATGCTTGGCTGCAGTTTGACTAGATACACTTTTGAAAAAGGGAAAGGCCAAGCTGGTTAAGTCAAAAACAAGGGAACAAGGAGAAAGGGAGCGGGGAGCTCTTCTGTAGAAGGATATTAGTGAAAAGTATATCAAAAATACTGTTATTCTTTTGGAGAAGAGAAATACACAAATCTTGATAAAGTTTAAACATCAAACTAATGGCACATACATATACAGGATCAATACAAAATTAAAAACATATGAACATATAAGCTGAAACTTTAAAAGAAAAAAAATACTCTTTTATTTTAAAGTTGAAAGTGCTAGAATTCAGATTAGCTCACAGAAACCCAGGGAGGACAAACTTAATGCACACTGAAAGCTTTTTTTTTCTTCTTTCCTTTCATTTAGGGACAAAATGAGAAATTTGTTCCAAAAATATAAATGCTCAATGGGACTGCTACAAATTTGGCTTAAACCAGAAGAGTTTTTCTTTAAAAAGTCTTAAAACCCTTACAAAGAAAAAAACAAAAAGCAAAATCTAATTTTAAATCTTCGGTTTACGATAGAAATTCTACAGAAGGTGCTGACAGCTAATCATATAGGGTCATTAGGAAGTTTGATCAATCATAAAAAAAAAAAATAATGATTTAATCTCATAACTTGTGTAATTTTACATTGATATTGGAATAAAAAAAAAGTGTAACTTTGACGACAACGTGAAGCTGCGTAGTTTTAAACCTTTAGACACCATCGCTCGGTCAGAATTATCCAATACTATCAAATGTGCTTTTCCAATGCACCGGGCCGTCAGCGGCCCACTGACAGGGTTCCTTTTCCTACAGCATAAACAAACTTCAAAAAAAAAAAAAGTGAAGATTTCTTAATAAGCTATTGTGCAAAGATATAGTTTCTTCTCCCAAGGTTTTGGTAAGAAAATAAACAAATAAAAATGAGGTGATGTGTTGTGTTGTTTTTTTTCGAGGTCCTGTTTTATACAAACAGAAAATAATATATCATGAAAAAAAAGAACAAAACAAAACAAATACATAACTATAAGTCATCCCCCCCCCAATTTGTACAGTCAGTCTCTTAGCACCTTCCTGTTGCTTTGAATGTCAAAGCCCAGGCGGTTCAATGACTGCGTTCTCCTGGAGTCGCCGTGTTTTCAGACCCTTTTACTCTACAAAGCAGCTAAAAAAAATTTAAAAAAGAGGAGGAGGAGGAGGAGTAATGAAGTGGTGGGGCTGATGAACACTTTGTTGGTTTGGCTCACTGTCTATGTTTCAGAAAGAAAAAAAAAACATTTAGCTTTCAAAATGTTCTAGTGGTCTACAGTTGTCGTACATCACCAACCGTGGCTAAAGCAGCAATAAGAGATTTAGCTTCGATGCTTATGTGCTATGGTTATGGATTATGTTGTTTTTTTCCAGATAGGGCTCACCTGATGCACAGACATTACTAAACAGAAAGAGAGTTGGTGTAAAATTGCAACAATATTTATGGTTGAAATAAGATGTTAAGGAGTGAGAACATTCAGATTTGTCTGTCGTTTCAGGAACAGAACAAAAAAGAAGAGGAAGTTTGGTTTCTATAAATGTGATGCAGTTCTCTATAATGTGGTCACTGTGAACAACACGCCGTCTTTCTTTTAGAAATCATTTTTACCTCAATCTATTTCATCTGGAGTCTCACAAAACCTTACTTTGGAAAATTAGACGCAACTCTTTACATACCGTCAAAAAAAATACATAAATAAAAAATTGCATTAAGAAAAAGTCCAGTTTGGAAACGAAAAGTTTTCTACTGGTGAAAGAGACCAGAAAAATGAAATAATAAGAAAGTAAATAAAAAACTTTGCATGTTAAGCAATCTAATACAAAGTTTATACGGATGGAAAAAAAAATCTAATCAAAATACCTGTATAGTTACTAAAAAAAAGATTATGTAAAGGATAAATTGTATATGGGTAGTAATAGCCTGGTACTATAAGGAAAAAAAATCAATACTGGACATAATAAGCTTATATAGTAAGTAACAATAGGTCTGTATGCTAAGCAATAGCTGCTACAACAAGAGAAATGTCAATAGCATGCTATGATGTTAATAATCAAAAGATGAAACAGACCGTTAAGTGAACATTTAGAAGGAATTTAATTTTTTTTTTTTTTTTAGAAACATCTCAAGCCAAGGAGCCACAGTGACCACACTATGAGAGATTTACAACAGACGGGACTAAATCTGAAAGGATTTTTTTTAAATTGGATTTTCAGGCTTTAAGTTAACTTTGGACTAAGGTTTTTTAAAGGCTCTTGGTTTAAGGTTAGAACTCCAAGGCCTGCAGTTTGAAATACTTAAATCTCATCCACGTAAGCATCCCTACAACACTATCTATAGCTAGCTCAAATACTAGCTGACAACTAAACCACTAGCAGCCTCCTACAAATAATTCCCATCCAAAGTTTGGATTCTTCTTCTCCGACTCAAGTACAACAAGCAACGGTCGGATACGACAGAGAAAAGCTTGAGGGACAAAGGAAATACTTCATCTTTTTCTTACTCAAAAAAAAAAAAAGCAAGATACAAACAAATGTAAACCTGCAAGAAATTAAAAACATTGTCACTTAGTTTTAATACATCTACCTAAAATACACATTAAAAGCAATTTCGATATTTATTTTTGAGATATTTCGTACACTGCAATAACATTCTTAAAAACATTTTTACTTATCGGCAACTAATTTCCTTTGTTCTTTTTATCCATTCACATATCTCAGGGTTCATCATTCACCTTGATGATGCATCTTTTTAAAAGACTGCCTAAAAGATGAGTTTGGAGTATTTAAAGAAAAAAAAATAGACATACGTATCTTAAGAAAAGATATGTAAGGCAGCCAAGCGAATGCGTCAACGAAAAAAAATGATAACGGAAACTTTTAAAGGCAACTCCGAGGAGGAAGAAAGAAAGAGAGTCCTACGCACCAGAGTTTTCCCTCCCTGTATGGATTCTGTCTGCCACCCCGGCTCTGGAGTCTCACAGCTCATTTTCGTCTCAAACACAGAGCAGACGTTTTCTACCCGTGTGCCGTTGGTGGTATCCAAATTCAGGGGCTGCGTCCACCGAAAGTCTACCGGTCGACGTAAGCTGGGTCCTTCGTTTCCCGGGAAAGTAAGTGGCGGCTGTGGAGCTGGACGCTCTGGCCTTCAGATTGATCTCTGGCCGTCCCTCTGTGTGCGCCATGTCACACAGGAACAGTGACGGCGCTAAACAAGCTAGTAAAAATGAATATTCCATTTTTATTAACTCTTTATCTTTGTCATTAATTGAATCATTGAATGAATTAAATTCATGTATTTTTCACCAAAAAATATTAAAAACAACGCAAATAACAAAAGCTTAACAATACGACCGCTTTATTCTTTCAATTTTTCTGCCACCAGTTTTCTATGGAACTGTATTCCTCTCCCACTCTCATTTCCCGTTTCATCCACCATTGTTAGAACAAAAGATTTCCCGTTCGACACGCAATGAATCTTGGGATTTGGTGGGCTGCGAAGGATTCGCTAGGCCCGTCCTTCAAATCTGGAGACTTTGAGTTTGGACAGTCTTCGTCACATCTTTCAGATGTAATCGGTCTTTAAGTGCGGCCTTTGACGGATGCAGCCCCTGAATTTGGACACACCCATTGTGTGATTCGTCAGAGACGTGAAGATGGTGCTGTTAATGCAGAAAAACTGTCACTCCAGCTTGGAAATTTATGCAACTGAGTTTTTCACAAACTATAAAACTGATTTGGTAAGAACTAACATTGTTCTGCTTCTCGATTCTTGCAGGGTCTGCACAGACCTTAGAAATAGAGTGCATGAAAAAAAATCTGCTCTCCTGGTTTAAGGTTTACGGAGTTTTGTAAACCGCACGTGTCAACTTCTGAATAAGTGGAGTTTCACAGAGCTCTTCGTATTTTTTTTCCGAGCTGGCACAAAGAGGCTTTCGTCCGAAAGTACGAGGGAGGAGACGAGAAGCGAAGTGCCTTTTGTTCAACAAAAAAGTGCTTTTCTTGAGAAACGACATCAAAATAAGTTGTGGTAAAGCTCTTTTTTTTTTTTTTTTACGCATTTCTTTCGTGTTTTGCTCCTAAATCAGACTAATTCTCGTGTCACTTTTGTATTATTAGAAGAGCACTTTTTTTGGGAGGTTGGGCTTGTTTTGCGGGTCTGGCTAAGTCACCTCATGGAAGAAACTACCGTTCATCTCTTTCCCCCACTGAGTTCTCTCCTCTCCAAATTAATCACGATGATTCAGGGTATTAGCATGGGTGGTTCAGAACTCAACATATGAAACATCCTACCATGTTCTTACTTTGGGGGGAGGGGGAGGACAATAAAGTAAAAACAACATTTCCACTTCAAACTATATTTTTCTGGGTCACAACAAGACAGATAATCTCCACTAAAAATGATCTTTGTTTTTTGTTGTTTTTTTTTTTGTTGTTTTTTTTTTTTATATTATTACTTTAAGTATGCAGTACCACGCCTTTAGGCCTACTGATCCTGCCCTCTATTCTACTAAAAAGGGGGAAGATAAAAGGGGACGTAAATGAAAAACAAAAAAAAAACATGGGTTAATACATTGTTATATCTATAGGATAAGGGGGAAAAAAAGCCCAAATAAAAGCTGCTTCAACTTCTTTTCTTATACTTTCCTTTTTGCTCAAAGGGGTTTCAACTTCCTTTTAAGGCTCAATCAAAAGCTTTTGTGCGCACTTTCATTTAAGGCTTCTAAGTGTTCATTTACGTATTTATATTGAAACTTAATTCTCCAACTTTTCCATCAGGCCTTGTTCATAGCGACCTGAAATATCCAAGCTGAGCTGGTGCTGGTGTGGAGGAGGCCACCTGGCAGGGAAGAGGCTGCCTCTGTCACTGAAAGGCCTGGTGAAAGCGAGGCAACGTGGTGTTACTAAGGCTGGAGCTGAACACTGGTGGAAGGGGGTGCAGGGGTCCAAGGCCTAGACCCCCGCTGGAGCTCTGCTGCTCCTGAGGTTGCGGTTGCAAAGAGGTAAGAGGTGCCGTGGCGACGGCGGCTGCTGCCGCGGCAACTGCGGCGGCATGGGGCTCGGCGGAGTGCAGAGATGAAGAGGAAGAAGTGGAGGAGGTCACAGATGAGGTGTACCCCATAACCAGTCCTCCTGTGCTCATGGGGGCACTGTAGGGAGGAAGGTTTAGGGGCAGGAAACCCAGCAGGTGGGAAAAATCCATGTTAGCAGCACACAGAGACTCAGCAATCACTGCAGGGCTCTTGGACAGGAGGGGATCCCCACAAAGGTCATCGGCCAAGCCTGAAGTGGGCTCCAATCCGTCCTTAGGGGGTGAAGCAGCAGCATGGGGCTCTGCAGAGGGAACTGGGCCTGGTAGACCACTCTGCAGATCCATGAGAAAACTCTCCATCTCTACTTTCAAGGGCTTGTCCAGCAGGTATGAGGTAGATCCCAGCTGGTATTTGGGTGCTGGCTGGGGCTGGTGCTGCTGCTGGGGAGCCGCAGGCTGGTGGTGCGGGGGTGTTGGAGGGGAATGGTGATGATGGTGATGGTGGTGGTGGTGGTGGTGGTGATGGGAGTGTGGATGAATAGATGCGGTGGATTCCATATGACAGCCCATGCCCATAGCTGCAGACAAGGAATTGGGCATTAGGGAAGGATGTGGAGGACCCACACCAGAATTAGACATGGCCTGGAGATGGTGAGGGTTATACATGCTCATGGGAAAGGGTGCCCCGCTGGGGAATGACTTTCCCATCATGGGGTCTTTGTTGGGCCCCATGCCGCACATCATGGGGCTGAGTTCCTCCTTTACTGAGCACGGTGGAGATCCTGTCGTCAACAGGCCTAGCATATCCGGAGGCTCCGTCTTAATCTTCAGCAGCTCCTGTGAGTGGCTCTTCTTCACATGCCGTGTCAGATGGTCTTTCCTGCCAAAGCGCTGGGCACAGTACTGGCACAGAAAGTCTTTTCGCCCTGTGTGGACCACCATGTGCCGTCTCACATCTTTCCGTGTGTAGAAACGTCGGTCACAGTGGTCGCAGGGGTGTTTTTTCTCCTTGGCACCACTGGAAGACTTCCCCGAGTGGCTCTTGAGATGCTCCAGGAGAACAGGTGTGCTTTCGTAACTCTGCATGCACACTTTGCAGGTTAAATCCCCCGCAGTAGCAGAGTGCATGGCCACATGGCGCTTGTATCCCAGCTTGGTGTTGTAGTGCTTCCCACACTCCTCACACTTGAAGGCCTCTTTGTTGGGGTCATGGGTCTGCAGGTGGTTCTTCAGGTGGTCTTTGCGGTGGAACATTTTTTCACAGAACGAACACTGATGGGTCTTCTGCGGAGAGTGTGTGGCCATATGCCTGCAAATAATTACACAATGCAAAGGAGGTGTAGAAAACATAGATCTCGTGTCTCACCATCATGCATTCTCCAGATAAAGAAAACTGCTTCTTACAGAACTTAAAAACTCAAGTCAAAATGACTTTTTTTGGAACAGTTTTGGAGTTTCACCAAGAAATGGTTGAGAGTGATGATTTATTTATATCTTCATTTAAATTTTCACTGATAACTTTGAGAACATTTAGCTTAATGGCTTCGTCTTATCATTAGACACCATGTCATCTCAGAATCATATGATTACACTGAATTAGGTGACTTTTACTGTCTTTTATTTCGGGTTGTCAGAGTAAAAAGGCACGCAACCATTTTTAATTTGAAACATTTTTGAAAACTATTTCATATCACTCCCAATAAAACACGTTGACGTTTGGGGCTCTAACGGGACAAACTGTGACAATGTTTGATTGGCCTGAATACTCCTTCCCATGCAGTAGTTCAAACGACCACATGTAAACATGAAAGTTTAAATTAAGCCTCCGTGTGGTCTGTAATCAAATTATATCAAATTGCAGATGGAGGAAATGTGACTGATACCTGAAGAGTTTGTACTTGGAGCTGAAGGCCTTGGGACAGTGTGGCTGTGAGCAGTGGAAAGGCTTCTCTCCGGTGTGACTCGAAGTGTGGAGCCGGAGCTTCTCCTGTGTGACAAACAGGGCCCCGCACACCAGACACTCGTTCCCACTCGCTCTCCCTACTTTCTCTCCTTCCTCTTCCCTCTCTTTCCCCCGATCTCGCTCTCTCTCCGTCTGTGGCAGCGGGGCGGCGCTCCCAAACAGCTTGGCGGCAGTGCGTCGTCCCTCTTCCTCCGGCGTCAGTGCGGTAATACAGTGTGAGGCATCGGCGGCAGCAGCTGCCATGGCAGCCCTAGAGTGCCGCTGCCATGAACGTCACGAGCAGTTCCCCTGCCTCGCAGGCTCAACGTTGGAAGGTGTTGCGGAGAAGCGAAAGGTGATCGGCGGTTCAAAGGTTGCGTCTGGTTTCTAGCTGGAACATTGCGGTCAAACAAAGTCGGTTGTGAGACAAAAAAGATCTAAAAGTCAAAACGATTTGAGGTCAAATTTATAGTCTATGAAATGAAACCAAACTGTACCGGCTGGTTAGAATCCTTCTGTCTGTGAATTTCCCACCTTATATCTCCACCTTGGTTGCTCCTCCTCTTGTTTGGCTTCTCTACCCCTCACCCAGTGCCAACAGCTATGGCTGGCGGTGAGTGGGAAATACTGCTCTGCATCTTTACTGTCCTGTCAGAAGAGGAAGAAAAACAAAGATAAGTGGATAATATTTGTCCCAGCAACACAAACTGCAATAAAACACATCTCATCACACACACACACATTTGAACAATGTCTAAATGTTCAAATGTGTGTGTACTTGCATAATACATTCAGCAACATGATGATTCAGTGCTTCACAAGATGAAAACATAAAACCTTACATTGCAGTGGCTAAATAAAGGATAGTAATGAAAAGTTAGAAGAAAGGCTCCTCTTTATGATGTACCAGTTGTTATGAACAACTCTAAACAAATGGGTTTTTAAGACTTCATCTAAAGGAAGTTTTGCAGTTTTCTGGAAGATTATTCCAGATTAGCAGAGCATGCTGCTTCTCCATGTATGGACCTGAGATGTTTGAAAGGTTGATACAAAAACAGCATATCCGTAATGTATTTTGGTGCTAAGCCAGTGAGAGATTTCTAAACTAACAAAAGTATTTTAAAGTCTATTCTCTGAGCCACAAGGAACCAGTGAAAGGCCTTAGAAGTGGGGTAATGTGGTTTGGTGATGTGAGCAGCAGCGTCTGATTTTTTTAGGCAGACCTGTGAAGACACTGTTGCAGTAATCAATGTGACTAACGATAAACGTGTCGTTGAGTTTCTCTAGAGCTTTATGAGACATTAGTCCTCTAATCTTGGATATATTCTCCAGGTGACAGAAGGCCAACTTTGTAAATGTCTTTATGTGGTTCTGAAGGTTCAGATCAGAGTCCATCACTATATCCAGATTTCAGGTCTGATCACTAGTTTCTATCTGTAATACCTGAGAGCTGGCTCTAGATGGTTCCAGTTATGGAAGTTTCCATACATTGATATGTTCTATGCATCTGGTCAATGCTTGAGCACCTGGTGACATTGCAATATAGATCTGTGTATAATCTGCATAGTTGTGATAACTTATCTTGTTATTTGTCAGAATTTGAGCTTGCGAGTCCCCAAGATGGAACCTTGGGGTTCATATGAGTGAACCAGAAAAGTTTTATTGCTGTTGCAGAGTGTACATAAGTTTTAAGAAATATTCATAAAACCCCGTTTCTCCTCCGCCTCAGAGATATACTGTCAGTACCGGATCATCTTACGAGACAACTGACATTTTTCTCTTATGTAAACAAGCTGCAACTTGTTTCTGCTTATATAGAAAAAAACAGCAGGCTACACAGATCAAATGATTGACAGCTATAGATAAAAATGTGTGTTGTTTCCAAGAATCCCTGCAGCACAAATGTTTTTTTTTATACATTCTACACCCCCCCCCACCACACACACACACACAAAAAAAAAAAAAAAACCTCACATATTGATACTACTATTGCAGAAATATAATAACTGGGAAAAAGGCTGAAACAAATGAAGTTGCCTTTAAGATTCACAAGCTGATGCATCCTGGAATGCTTGCATGATTTACTGACATTTTTGTGGGGCTTACAGATTTTTTATTCAAATAAAAGTAAAGACAAAATCTACAGGCCTAAATCAGAATCACTACAGATTTAATCTTGCCTAAATGAGGTTCATGCACAGCCTTAACACAGAAATCCGATCAATTGGGAATGTGGGAATGTAGTGAAATTAAACTATCTTTGCTTGAAGACACCATACGACCAGAATCCCATAGCCTGTGCCCGGCCTGCCCAAAGAAAATCATCTGCAAGTTAAATTTTTGCAACAGGTTGCCTTTATGGCCACTAGAGGGAGCTGCACTGCAAATCTGACAGACATGAAAGCAAGTTAAAGAAATCGTTCTCGGTCTTCAGAGGAAACATTTGTTAAGATCAAGTGCAAACACTGAGTCCCATCCCTCATCATGTGTGTCTGCAGATGACAGAACTGAGCCGAAAGCATTATGTGTGTTTACATGTATGTACTTGTTATGAAACAGGATAAGGCTGCTGTAATTCTTGGGAAAACAGAAACACAAAACCACTTCCAGGCAAGGTGTTTAGGCGTGTGTAACATCCTTAACTCACTGAATTTTTGACAACAAGAACAGTTTTTAAGACACAATAAGTCATATTAGTTGCTGAATGAGCAAATGATCTCCCTTTCTTTCCCCTTCACTAACCTGCTTGAGCCGTTCCACATGGAGAGGACACAACGCTGATCCCCAATGTCAGCCGCTCTTTGAGCATCTGTCACGTAAACATGTACGGTACATGCAAGATGAACAAGTAAAATTAAAAATGTTACATTTTCTCCCCTGTGTGAAAGGTCGTTGGGTTCTGGAAGACAGCAAATATTCTGGAATATAAAATACTTCTTAAATTGTCCAACCACAGCTTATGTCCCAAACGCAAATGCTTGATCGCTGTGTGTGTCACTTTCCTTTACAAACCACATTTCCTTTCATCTGTGCTGAATGTCTTACACACGCGCATCGCTGTGTCCATGTAACGTATGTATGCGTGTTTACAGGAGCGGTTGAGAGGACGTGGCAGCAGCAGTGCAGAGTGGTGGTCATCACCCAGCAGGGAGGCTGCATAGGGATGACACCCGTCCCATTGAAGGCCTTCAGGGAGCCCTGCTCTATTGTAGAGGGGGCTACCCACATCACACATTCCTGACCTGTACCATGTCGTGTCGCCCTCTCTCTCTTCACACATTACATACAGTGCATTCTGCCTACAGGGAGTGCTGCATTGTGTGGGCAAAAAATACCGATTGGTTGTTTTTGGTCAGGAGCGGGGCTTTCCTTCAGAAGCTCAGGGAGCAGGTGGAGAAACTGATCTATTCTCAGATTATCTGTCTCATGCTACACTGTCACAACATGGTGACAGTTTTAACAAATATTCAAAAACATATTTTTTAATAAAAGCTACATACTGCAGCTTTAATAGCTAAATAAACAAAAAAAAATGCAAAATTAAAAATAAGTGAATTGTGAGATTTCAGTTTACTAGCCAACAGCAAAACCAGAGCCAGGAATGACAGTCGATCATGACAAAAAAAAATAAACAACTAAGCCGTTAATACTGAAAAAGTCAGTAAATGAACTTTTTTATGTTCAGAAATGTATTTTATACTGTCTTTAATTGTGTGAATTAAAAAGTAAGGGAGCATGTCCAAATTGAGGGGATGCATTTTTCCAGTGTCTCATTTGAGGGCCGATTACGTCACAGCGATGCAACAAAGGCTGTTGAAGTTCAAAGGCTCCTCCAAACGCAACCCACAAATGCGCCGTCTTTTTCCCGCGTTTGAAGGACGGGTCTGGTGTGTCCTTCAAAGTCCACCCTATCCCGAGAGACAGTTTTAAAAAGAAATATATTGTGTTGTTGGGTTTTTGTCATTTGCATAATTTTACTATAATGCACCTTAGTGTGAACTATTTTTAGATCACACTAAAGATAGTTCTTTATAATTTTTTTTTTTTTTCTTAAAGCAGCACCTTAATGAGAGTGAATCATGCAGGCACTTCGTTCAGTAGCATTTTGTCCTTTGCGGTTCTGGTCATTTTGTGTCCAACGATTTCAAGTTTACATGAATTTGGACATTAACCTTAGTGGCTTAGAAGTCATTTTTCATATTCTAATTATAGTCTATTGCAAAGAAATCTGGTGTTACGACTCCAGAACAGTCATATCCATCAGTATGAGATCATTCAGTCTTTCTGGTTTGATCTGGGGAAATAATTTTCCAAATTTAATGAGGAAATCAGCCCAGATAAATGGAAAGCAATGTGTAATTCAAACTTTTCTGATAATAACTGAAATTATGTGCGAGTTTTCAGCATTTCTATAACAGAGTATTCCAATAATTCATAAAAAAAAAAACATTTGCATACAAAGAAAAACATTATGAAAAGGAATTGCTAAAGTACATCGAGGCAGAGGGGGACAAAATGGCAACATGAAGGTACGAACCAGGGGGGCAAATCTGCAAATAAGCAAATTGATTCTGAGTTATCCAACGACACCATGGCCCATGCTACAAACAGAAACACTGATGTGAAATATAGAGTTTAGTCTGTCAGTCTATAACTTGACTTCTAAATAAGGGCCACATAATGTGTCAACATTGCGACATTAATGAGTGAATTTATTACTTATATAAAAATCCGTTTGAAATGTGCTTATTTCCACTCGTAAAGAATACACACTTTGCATGAAATAAGATATGAAGGCTCCCTGCAGTAGCTAAAGACACCTGGCACAGGTAACAATGGCCCAGATGTTTAAAGCGACAGCAAGCACAGGATGCAATAATGTAGAATTTATTTACTGCAGTCAAAGGTAACGTTGTGGAGGACAGGCTGCTGGTTTTAGAGCTTATTCCTTTAATCAACATTATCAGAATAAACATACAGAGATAAAAATGTGTCGAAAAGAAACATTTACAAAAACAAACTTTTTTTGTATTCAAGTTAACCATACAGCTGCAATAATTTTCAAGCAGCTGATAAAAATAAAAATCAGATTTATTTTCAAATATATTTTGGAATAAATCAGTTTAGTAGTCATAGGTACTCTTGTGACTGCCCATATAGGAGGTAAAAATAAATACTTGATTCACCATAAATTCAGACTCATTGATAAAGCAGCCACATATAAACACATATTTAATAGAAAAAAAAGGACTCGGTGACTAATAATCCCTTATAACTTAGTTTTTCCGTTAGTAAGTTATTTTATCTGGTTTTTAAGGGCAAACTCTGTGACAAACGTATGCGCCTACAGGTCACACAGGCCTTCTAGCTTCCAGCAGCATGAGGAGCACCCGCGACAAACCAGCAAAAGATTCAACGTAGTGTCACATAGTAACAAAAACATTGCTGCTAGATGGAAAACCAAAATGGCAGACGCTTCTACAACAAACACAGAACAGCACATTCACAAGGAGGAGCGCCTCTGCTTACTTTCCCTAATCAAAAATGTTGAAAGCAGAATTGAACCGCCACTTTCCAACCGCCTGGGTGTCTTTGGTTTCTGTCCTGGATGAAAGAGCTTCCACATTCCTTTCCTGCGGGGTCAGAGGTCAGCCTCTGCGCTGCCTGCCTGCCCGCCTGCCACGGCTCCCGCATGCTGAGTGACTGGTGTTAACCCCTTCGCTCCCGCACGGAGCGGTTCGACTTCTCTGTGTTAACGGCGGCATGACCTCTGCAGAATCGCGCTCTGCAAATCAGGGTAAAGCCACTGCATGAGCTCCCTAACGGAACTATATGAACATGCTAAATATAGAAAGTGAGTTCAGCGTCCAGAGCTTAGGTGACAACAGGCGCACTAGTGAGGAGAGAAGGAGTTGGGGGTGGGGCAAAGTGCTACGCTGCACAAACATTTCAGCGAAAATATAGGAAATGATTAGAGGTGAACGAGGAAAGGCTCTGCAGAGCTTGAAAAACACCAGTTTTACAAGGCGGGTCATAAAAGTCAGGAAAACCTAAAATTTATAATAATGACATTTTTTAGCTACCTATGCTGTAAAACAAGCTGGTTGCTTATTTTAAAGTAAGTTAACTTCCCAATACCTCCAGGTTGCACAGAATTTAAAAATCCAGATTGGAGGATCAGCTGCATCAACACCGTTTTCCATTTTCTAAATGTCATGTTCCTGTATCCATGATATAGTTGAAATAGTTGATTTGCTAAAATTGGCTGAAATGTTAAGGTTAGCTATAAAGCTCAGTAGCAATCAATAAGAAGCTGACTAACATTGAATTATCGGATTCAGTATAAGTTTGAGTTTTATATAAAAATGAGCTAAGGTGCTAATTTTAGCTAAAACGCAGTTAGCATAAGGGCTTTCACTAGCATGTTTGACCAACAATAATATGATTCATATACTGTAATAGCATATAAGCAAAAATTAACAACAATGCTAAGGTTAGCGTAAATGGTACCATTGGCGACAGGCAATACTTTTTTTTCCACATGTTCTTATTTATTTCAAGTTCATACACGAGAAAAATAATCCACTCCGGCAGAGAATTTCCTGAAGGAAATAAGAGCAACCAGATGGACTAACTTTTCAAGAGATGGCTCGGGAAGCAGCAGACTAAGACGGAGGGTGTGGAACAGAGCGGTAAACAAGAGGGATAAAGCGATGACGAAAAAAAGAGAGGGAAAAGCAGAGTCATTTTCAGTTGTGGAGTCAGGCTGTTTGCACCAGTCAAGTGACTCTAGAGAGGGAGAAAGATGAGGACAGCCAGAGGGTGGGGGCAGCAGGTCACGCTTTACTGACCACATTGACCTGGATGAGAAGCAAGGAAGTTTACGGTTAGTGAGGGCAGCGGGGCCACCATCAGCTCACTCAGGGGAAAAAAGTTACAATTCACATTCCAAGAAGGTTTTTTTTTTCTTTTCTTTTCTTTTTTTTAGCAAAAAAGATTGTGTATTTTGAATCCTGTCAGTTTTGAAGTGCTGTTCAAAGAACAAAGAAGATGAAGAGGAAGATCGCATTTGGGTTGAAATGTTCTGAACATCACACAAAGTAGATGAGTAAAAGACAACTTCATGACACAACACTGTTCATTCCTACTAACAGGTATTCACACCAGAGAAAATAACACATGAGAACAGATTTGGCCAGATCACTTTAAAACACAGAGCGTGCATCAAATCCCATACAAAGAACAGGGTCAAGAGAAAATCACACTGAACACGGAAAAAAAGCATGATTATTTCTTAACATGTAAACATGATGAGATCCACATTTCAGATGAATAAAATGGGATTAAAATATATTCACAATGTTTCTGTTATTTATTATGACAACAACGGCACAAAAAAAAAATCACAAAATTTATATAAATCTATAAATACATTCAGTTGCAGCCTTAAAATTATTGATAGTTCTTTTTGAAATAAAACCATTAAATAGGACTCACTATTTAAAGGTGTAGTGCACCAATAATCTGACGTAATCCAACTGCGCTGGTAAACAAAATGGCAAAATGATTGTGTAAATAAAGCATTTATTTGTGAGCTACCTTTGCAAATGTCAGGAACTGCATTTCCATTGACTGTATAATTGCGCAAGTTGACATTTCAAAAGTAAATTTTCTTAATGGGAACACGGCAGTATCAAAAGTTTGTATTTTGTGATTAAAAGTTTTGGCACTGTGATGAGGTGGCTTTTATATTTTGCAAAACTGCAATGGAAAAACTTGTGACGCATCACACAAGTCACATGATCAACAACCGGATGTTACTACTGGTGCAAAACACAAAGAAGAAGAAGATGGGAAGTAGTTGGAAGATGACGGAGCAGCATGTTTCTAATGACTTATGGCGTGAACAAGCTTAATTTATTTTCTTATCTAATGAAGATACCGTAATTGTAAAATTGTGTTTTTTCAACATCAGCAGAAGATTAACAAAGAATTTGTAACAGAAACACAGCTAGTGACTGAATGTGTTTTCAGCCACTAAGGGGAGGCTTAAATGTGAGAGGATGATAAATCACTCAATGGACCTCTGAATGTCATCTTCTCAGATGATGGTTACATCTCTGGCTTCAAGCGCAGCTTTTAATATTTGAAGTTTGTACTTTGCTTCTGTCTCCCCAAACTGTCAATCACTATGTTGTGGACATAAACTCAGTGAGATGTTGAAGTTATTGGTCAATGATAAGACTTCTGACAACAGCAGAACACCACAAAACCCTCCTACAAAGAAAATGCGATGAACAGCGAGAAATTACACAAACTGTTTCCTATCTCACCGCTCACATAAAAATGGATGCAGACTTTTATGTAGATGAGTGAATATATGATGAACTACAACAACATGAACCATGTGGGAGCAGCAGATAAACGCAGCCTCAATGCTGCCCAAACCCATCATCTGTTTCAGCAAAGTCACCCCCTTTTCTCACTCTCCATCCTTCCTCTCCTCGGTTTCATTTCCTCTCCTGACCGAGGGACACGTATGGGGGAGGAGTGGCTTCCAATGGTGTAAGGACGGCAAGAGGAAGAGTCTCTGCCATGCCAAACGCTCACCCGTCCCGACAGTAACCACGGGCCACATCGGGGCCGGGATGTGGCCATAAACCCAGAAGCACTGGCCCGGTGTCCTGGCTAAAAATAGCTGCGGTTGGGATGGAGGAGGTGCAGGGCTCAACTGCCATCAAGAAACACCTTCACTGCAGCACCAGCGGTGGAAAAAAAAAAAAAAGCTGACTTTCCTTTAACTGTCACTTGGTTTTCACAGGGGATGGACCTTGGTCTTTTTTTTTTTTAAGATTAGGAATGTAGCCTTCATTAGGTAGAGATTTGTTACAGTCAGTAGACGTTCTGAGTTGGTCAGTAACTGTAAGTTACAGACCAACTAACCGTAACAGTTAGTTGGTCTGTAACACTCTGGAAATACAGAGTGTAAATGTGCCTGAGCTCATCGCTAAGAGATTTCTTTTGTTCAAAAAATTTAGATATAAAGGTAATTTTTTCTAAAAAGTTCCAGAAGAACTTGTTTCAGAAGATGAACAAGTTCATTCTTAGAATTTTTTTGTGTATTTCTAGGCTGCTGTAACCATTTCTCATTCACCGAATTGATGAATTCATCTTTTAATCGCTGTTTATCTATTCAGATCAAATCCAATGTTACACAACACTCAGCGTCCCTGACCAGGTCCAGTGCTTTCTTCTTTCTACTTCCTCCTACTTTCTTCTTTGACTTTCTAAATCTCCAGCTCTAGCGAAGTTATCTTGGACATATCAAAGAACAACTCCTGTTAAAAGCCGAAGGTGGTGATGAGTGAGCATCATCTTAGAGTCAAGTTATTTTAGGAATATGTTATCAAAAAAGGATATTTAAAAAAAAAGATATTTTCTGTTCTGTTTGCACCTATAAACAGAAAATTGAATATTAACGTGAAAACAGTTGCCGAATTTTCAATTTTCAAAACCTTTGTGGTGTACACATGTCAATGAATACAATGATATAGTAAGGCCCAATTTGTGCAAATCCTTTATCACTATCCGCAACGGAGAACAAAACAGCCGTTTTGTTTACCATTTTCCCCGAATCTCCTTCACTTTGTCTTTATCTAAGCTTGAAGACAAATATAAAGTCAGATTAGTGCAGAGATACAGTATTTGTTCTTTTCTGCTGATTTTACAAACTTTGTCACTGACTGGTTGCCATTTAAGCTGCAAATAAAATGTGATGGCCATGTTGCGTGATCAAACCCTATCTAAGGGAAAGGGAAAGGTAATTTTATTTATACAGCACATTTTCAGCAACAAAGCAATACAAAGTGCTTTGCAGGAATTAAAGGGAAATACAAAAAAAGTAACAAGCCAAAGGAAAGAGCAAAAAAAAAAAGAGAAAAAGAATCTAATGTTGATCTAAAATATGTAAACTTGTTCAGGGTTGCTAAGTATCCTCTGGGCTAATTCCATGTCTGGGTTGGAACAACAGGAGTCTAAAATGTAATCTAGATCCAAAAGTGTCATGTGGGCTTGACTCTCAGAGGACATAATTTACTGAGAATGCAGACATTATCAGGAAATTATTGGTAAAAAATAATTCAGTCACTTATAAAACGCTGACACTAAAATGCAACAAAAATAATTTGTTCACTGAATGAATCAGTTTGAGGGAGATATTGTGGCATAACTCTGATTGTGGAAAACCTGACTGGTTTGTTTGCCGTTTAATCACTTCTTTGTTTTCATCGAAACCATTTCAGAACCAGTTGGACCACCAGCATAACCAGTTTCTGTGGAGAAATTCTACCCCACTTTTTCAAACCATTCAAATACACAAATATGGACCGATTACAAGGTATCAGACAGATCCATAAATATACCTTATTGTCATCAGATCAAACCACTGCATTAGCTAACACAGTAAGATATATTCAATCATCTGTGAAGGCCGAGCATAAAGTTATGATGCGACCAGTAATCCTGCAAACCACTCCAGACACAACAATGTTTGCACTTCCACACGTTTCACTGACATTTCTCGTTAAATTTTAACTAATATTTGTATGTTTGTGTGTGTGTGTGTGTGTGTGAGAGAGCGTCAGTGTTTTATTAGTGTTATGTTGGGGTTAGCCGGGTCGTTGAAGTCGACACCAAGCCCACCCTGCTTATCTGACACTGGTAATGTTTCTGTTAGTGAGACCGCAGATCACACACTTGGACATGTACACACGCGCACACACGCAGGAAGAAGACTTCTCTCACACACACACACACACTCAGTTTTACCAACTTAAAACAGACAGAGGAAGCCACGTCTGGCTTAAAGCAAAACTCTACATCAGAGCATATGTTGGTGTTTACGTCTGACTCAAAGACATGTCTGATCAAAAAGAGATTTTAGGTGGTTCTGGCTGATCTTGTCAGTTTCTTGAATATCTGCCTGATTTAAAGATATTTTATCACAAAATGATAAGGAGACTGTAAGCCAATTTATTTACCTACATCGCAAGTGTTCAAACTTTTGACACGTGGACAAACGTAGTATTTACAGGCCATTATTTAAACACTCATTTGATTGGGGCTTACATTTTAACAGGAACTACCCAGCTCTACCTGAGAGTACAATGAGCCGATGAAGGAATGTGAGAAAAAGACAAACCTTGCTAAACTGAACTTTTACCAAACCCTAAGTGCAATTTGAATTATAAATTAAAGAATTAGTTTGACATAAACTACGCTGTAACATACATGTTCATATTCTAACAGCAGGAATCCAGTGACACCAGGTGACCACAAGGTGACATGAAGCGCAATACTGAGTTCACAAGAACAAGACGAGATATTAATATTGATAATTAAATTATTCATTTAAAAACAACAATAAGTAGTATTACTTTCAAGAAAACTTCAAAGATCAAATGTGTGCTTCAAGGCCTTTATTCTGCATTTCTATAGATTTTTGCTATAAAGCGAGTAAAAAAGCAGCCCAATGTTCTACGCTTCGCTTCGTACAGATGGTCCGGACCCTCGGCTACTGAGAAATGTTTACTTCTTGGAGGCGTGGACTCTGTTGAAGTTTTAAATGATTGGATCTGATTTTACCCACTCACTAATGTTTGGCTGTGACGCATGTAATGAGCCAGCTCAACTGTGAAGGAAGCTATCCGATGAAGCCGGAAATTTCCTGCGCTGCAAGCAACCCCATGAAAAGTTGGGCCACCACATCTTTGCCAGCACTAAAACGTCTCAAACATTCCTATTGCTCTCTGACTTTAATTACTCAATATTTGGAAGCGAGACAAAAGCAAATTGAACAGCTTTGTTGCCACAAGCCCGACAAACTGTTGTCTTTTTACTTCTTCAGACATCAAGACAGTGATTGAACTACACATGATCTGCAGTACGGCATTTACCTTTTCCTACCGAAAGGGTCCAATGTGATTGTGATGAAGGTTGTACAGATAAAATCTGCAAATAGATGACTATATGAGTAATATGGAGTTAACTTCATCAGAAAAATCTTTTTAACACTGAGAATTTCTGCTCATTTGTTTATGTGGTTGTTAGGATTATAGCGACGATAAATTTTTCAAAACTTTCATCCCACAATGTAAAACCAAATA